>NC_091493.1:42320170-42512357 GCF_947461875.1 Haliaeetus albicilla | reverse complement strand
AAGGAGGAGGAGAGCGAAGGTGAGGACAGCGAGGAGGAGGAGGAAGGAGAAGAGGAAGGATCCGAATCAGAGTGTGAGTACTCTGCTGCTGCAGGGATGAGGGGTTTGGGGGGGGGGGGGGGCTGTGGAGCCCGGACCTCCCCCCTCCGGCGGGGCAGGGCCGGCAGCGTGCCTGGGGGAAGCGCACGCTGCCAGCGCCGCTGCCCCGGGGACCGTGGGGACGCTGGACGGGGACGGTGGGGGGGACATTGTCGCACCCGTGCCGCCCCGGACAGATGTGACACCGTGGGCTCTGGGATAGCAAAATGCGAGGGGGGTGGGGGGAATAGGGGAGCCGAAGCTGGCGTGGGGTGCCACTGTGACCCCCTCTCCTCCTTTCCCCCCCCTGCTGCCACTGCAGCTCGCTCTGTCAAGGTGAAGATCAAGCTGGGGCGGAAGGAGAAGGCGCAGGACCGGCTGAAGGGCCGCCGGCGCACCAGCCGCGGCTCCCGCGCCAAGCCCGTGGTGAGCGACGACGACAGCGAGGAGGAGCAGGAGGAGGTGAGGTCCTGCCCCCCAACCCCCTCATTCTGTCCCCCAAAACCCCTTCATTTCCTCCTCCTGCCCCCTTAAACCCCTTGTCTGCCCCCTAGACCCCTTCCTTTCTTCCTCCTGCCCCCCAACTCCCTCCTCCTACCCCCAAACCCCTCATTCTGCCCCCCAGCTCCTTCCTCCTGCCCCTCAACCCTTCCCCTTCCCTTCCTCCCCCAGCCTCCTCTTCAGCCCTGACCTCTTCTCCCTCCTTCCAGGATCGCTCCGGCAGCGGCACCGAAGAAGACTAAACCGACATTCCACGGCTCCGGGCTCCCGGTGCCATCCCCCCTACCCTGTACCCCACCCCGTCCCCCCCACTCCTTAGCTCTAACGGGTAGCAACGCTGTAGTTCCAGATTCGAGTAAACTGTATAAAACCTTTTCCGTATTTATACTGCCGAGAGCTGTAGGACCCTTCCCGGCCCCTCCCGGCCCCTGTAGCGTCTGTTCCGGCATTAACCGGCGGGAAGGCGGTGGACGGGGAAGGCGCGGCACTGGTTCTTCCTTCCCACGGTGCCGGTTCTTCCTTCCGGCGGCGCCGGCGGTGTCCCCTTGCCGTCCGTTTTTAACCGTGGATGCATGCGCCTCGCCCTCCGCTCCTCGGACTGGATTGTACCCCACCGGTTGCGCCGCCAGCCCCTTGCCGGGACGGCAGCGGGGGGAGCGCGGTGCCGGCCGCGCCTGTCGATGTCACTGGATTTCGAGCAGTAATAAATTAAACCGACGGGACCGGGGCTGTCTCTTTGGGGTCTCTCTCGCTGTGGACGTGGGGGGGTCCTCACCAGCAACGGGGGGGGGGGCTGAGGGGGTTTGGGGGGGTCTGGGTGCCCTCCATTGGGGGGGAGGAGCCCCTTGAGGTTTGTGGCACCTGGTGAAGCGCTGTATCGTGGCTTCTCCCCAATTAGGGGAGATGCTGGCACTGGGGGTGGGGGGGGGGCTAGTGTCACCCCAGCTATCACGGTGGCCACTGGCATGACCTCACTGGCTGACGGTGGCTGCCCTGGTTCCTCCTGCTGGTGCTGGTGGAGGGAGAAACCGCCTGTTCCTTCCTCCTGCCCAGGTGAAACCACCTCTGCCAGAAATTTGAATTAAGTGGCAAACGGTTCAAATCACTTTAAAGCCACCGGGCGGGAACCGGCACAGGGGGACCCCCGTGTCCATCCGTCTGTCAGCAGAGGCTGGAGCGGAGCGCGGCGGCCGTCCGGCGGCGCGTCTGTCCTCGTCCGCTCCACCTCCTCTCGTGATGTGGAGCCGTTTTGAAAAATCACCCCACGTTAAACCCCACCCCCGCGCTGCCCATTGAAATGGGGCCTCGCCGGGGCCCCACCGCCGTCACCGCTGCCGCCGCTGCCGCGTTTCCCGCCGTCGCCGCGTGCCCCTCGACACTCCCCCCACCCCAATTTTGGCGGGTGGCAGGTGGGCGCTGGGCCGGAGCCGTGAAGCGGGAGCCAGGCGGCACGTGCCGGGCGGCGGGATGGGACCTGGGCCGGCGGCGGCGGCGTTGGTGCTGGCGATGGTGATGGGGGAGATGGCGGCGGTGGAACCGGGGGCAGGTAAGGGGGGGGAAACCGGGGGGGGGAAACCGGGGGGTTGGGGGGCTACAGCTGGGGTGGTTGGGGGCGTGACACCCCCCCCCCCCAAAAAAAAATGGTGACCTGAGGCGGGGGGGGGGGTTTGCCCCGGGAATCCCCTGGCAGGTGGGGAAGGGGGGGAGCGGGGAACCCGGGGGGGACACACACACCAGAGGGGAACGGGCCCACCGAGGCTTGCCCTCCCCGCGGGACCCGCTCCCCCCCCGCGGGGCCTGGCTCCCCCCACACACACCGGAGTCTGACCCCCCCCCCCCGCCCAAACCGCGGCCTGACCCCCCCCCTAAACCGGGGCCTGCCCCCCGCCCCAAACCGGAGCCATCACCCCCCCAAGCCGGGACCGCCGGGCCCTGCCGGGCTCCGGACGGCGCCGCGGGCTCCGCTCCCCGCCGGGGAAACCGAGTCGGCGGCCCATGGCGGCGGCGGCGCTCCCGGACCCTCCCGATCCCCCCCGGGCCGGGCCGGGCCGGGGTCGCCGCCGCCGCCATGGCCGCCGCGCCGCGGGAAGGGGGCGGGGGCGGGGAGAGGGGCGGTGCCGCCCCGCCCCTTCGGCGCCGGGTGGGACCAATCGCCGCTCGCGCTCCGCCCCGCCCCGCGGCGGACGCCTTTCCCATTGGCGGCGGTCAGGACTGGCCACCCGGCGGGGACACGCCCTGTTGGCCAATGGGAGCGCGGCGCGCCAGGAGGGCGCGGCACAGGCCCCGCCCTCTCGGAACCCCTGGACCCCCCCCCCCCCCGCCCTCCCGGGATCGGGCCCGGGACCCCCCCAAGGAGGGACCCGATCCCCGGGACTGAGCCACCCCCCCCGGACTGGGATGGGACCCCCCGGGCCTGACGCCCCCCCGGGACCCGGCTGGGACCCCCCGGTGCGGGCCTGACCCTCGGGAATGCGGCTGGACCCCCCCAGGACAGACCCCCCCGGACCGGGATGGGCCCCCCCGAGCTTGCCCCGACCCCCCCGGGCCAGGGCTCGCTGCCCCCCGGCCTGTGCCGGTGGGGGGGGTGGGAGGGCTGGGTTGCTGGGGGGGGGGGGTCTCTGCTTTTGGGGTCTCGCTGCCACCGTCTCCCAAACTCGGGGGCTTTATCATGGAAACGCCGCCGGCGGCTGCCCCGGCAGCCTCGGCAGGGCTGGGGGGGTCCCTGGTCGGGGGGCGTCCGCTGAATCCCCCCCACTGCCAGCAGGCGCCAAGGAGTGCGGCCAGAGCGAGTTCCGGTGCGGGGACGGTTCTTGCATCCCCAGCGCCTGGGTGTGTGACGGCAGCCCCGAGTGCAAGGACGGCTCCGACGAGGCGCCGGAGACCTGCCGTGAGTGCCGGGGCCGCCGCATCGCACGTTGCGGTGCTGTGAGGCACCAGGCCGTGCCGCGGGCCGTGCCGCGCTAAGTGATGTGGGGCGGTGTGCCGTGTGCCGTGCCACGCCGTGCCATGTGGCCGCATGCCACGCTGTGCTGTACCGTGTGTCACTGTGCTGCGCTGTGCCGCACCGTGTGCCGTGCCATGTGCCATGTACCGTGCCGTGCTATTCTGCACAATGCTTTGCTGCACCGTGCTGCGCCACGCCGCGGTGTGTGCTCGTGCTTTGCCGTGCCACACCCTGCTGCACCGTGCCGTGCTGCACCATGCCGTGCCACACCAGACAGTGCCATGATCTGCTGTCCTGTGCCGTGCCATGTGCCATGCGCCATGTGCCATGCGCCATGTGCCATGTGCCATGCCGTGCCGCACTATGCCATCCCATGCCAGGCAGTGTCTTTTCTGCCTGGCTCTCCCCATGTTGCCGTGCCGTGCCGTGCCGTGCCACGGTGCCATCCCCCCCTGCTTTCCCCCCCCCAGGCTCCCTCTCCTGCTCCCCGACCGAGTTCAGCTGCGGCGGCCGCCAAAACCGGTGCGTGCCGGCGTCCTGGCGCTGCGACGGGCACCGCAACTGCGAGAACGGCGCCGACGAGCTGGACTGCCGTGAGTGCCGGGGGTGGGGGGGGGGGTGTGGTGAGAACCGGGCTGGGGTTGGGGTTGGTCTGGGGGTGTCATCCCCCCCCGCAGCCACTGACCGGGCCGGGGTCCCTCCCACAGCCCCCCGAGCCTGCGCCGGGGACCAGCTGCGCTGCGGCAACGGGGCCTGCGTGTCGCGTGCCTTCGCCTGCGACGGGGAGCGCGACTGCGAGGACGGGGCGGACGAGGCCGGCTGCCCCCCCCCCGCCACCTGCGGCCCCCACACCTTCCGCTGCAACGACTCGGCCTGCGTCCCCCAGCTCTGGGCCTGCGACGGGGACCCCGACTGCCCCGACGGCTCCGACGAGTGGCCCCAACACTGCGGCCCCTCCCGACCCCCCCAGCCCTGTCCCCCTCTCCAGTTCGCCTGCGGCTCCGGCGAGTGCATCCACCGGCGCTGGCGTTGCGACGGCAGCCCCGACTGCCGGGATCGCTCCGACGAGGAGGGATGCGGTGGGTGACCCTGGAGGATGCTCTGGGATGGGGATTGGGGGGGGTGGGGGGAGCCCAATGCTCTGGCACCGTCTGACAGCCCCCCCCCGCTTTCCCTCGCAGCTGCCGCCACCACGTGCCTCCCCGACCAGTTCCAGTGCCGGGATGGGCGTTGCGTGCTGGGGGTCCGGCAATGCGACGGCGAAGCCGACTGTGCCGACGGCAGCGATGAGGAGGGATGCCACAACGGTACTCGCTGGGAGGAGGATGGGGGGGGGGTTGGGGGTGCCCAGTGAGGGGGGGGCTGACCTCACGCTCTCCCCCCCTACCCCAGTGACAGCCTGTGACGGCCCCCACGAGTTCAAGTGCCGCTCGGGCGAGTGCATCCCCATGGAGCGGGTCTGCAACTGGCACCGCGACTGCCGGGACTGGTCTGACGAGCCCATCAAGGAGTGTGGTATGGCCGGGACGCCCAGCACCCCCCCAGACCCCCCCAATTCCCCCCCCCAGGACACCCCAACACCCCCCCGAGCCATCCCAACACTCCCCCACAAGCTTCCATGGGGGTTTGGGGTTTCTGCCCGGTGCCAGGGGTTACTTGGGGGGGTCAACCCCCCAACTCACCCCCCCCCGCCTTGGTTCCCCCCCCTCCCAGGGGCCAACGAATGCCTGGACGGCGGCGGCGGCTGCTCCCACATCTGCCAGGACCTTCGGCTGGGCTACCAGTGCCTCTGCTTGGAGGGCTTCCGCCTGGGCTCCGATGGGAAGAGCTGTGAGGGTGGGTGCTGCCCCCCCCCCACTCGCTCCTCCATGGGACACCCTGACCCCCCCCTCCATGGGACACCCTACGCCCTGCTCCATGGGACCGCCTGACCCCACTGGGTCCCCCTGACCCCCCCAGGGCCCCCCCAATCCCCCCCCAGGGACCTCCTGACCCTTCCTTGGGACCCCCGATCCCCCCAGGGACCCTCTGACACCCCCCCAGGGACCCGCTAGCCCCCCTGACTCCCCCCTGCAGACATCAACGAGTGCTGGGAACCCCCCCAACCCCCCCATGGGACCCCCCTAGGGACACCCCTCACCCCCCCAGGAACCTCCTGACCCCCCCTGACCCCCCCAGACATCGACGAGTGCCAGGACCCCAGCAGCTGCAGCCAGCGCTGCCACAACCTGCCTGGCAGCTACAAGTGCGAGTGCGGGGAGGGGTACCGGCTGGACCCCCGCACCCGCGCCTGCCGCGCCCTCGGTGGGTGACACCCCCCCCCAACACCCCTCCAGCCCTCCGCACCCCCATCCTCCTTCCTTGCACCCCCATCCTCCCCCAGCACCCCCATACTCGTTCCCCCACCCCGTTTGCACCCCGATTCCTGCATCCTTGCACCCCCCACTTTGCAACCCAGTTCCTCCCTCTTTGCATCCCCCATCCCCTCTATCCCCCCTTTGCACCCCAATTCCTTTGTCCTTGAACCCCGATCCTTGCCCCTTGCACCCCCCCTTCCCCTTTTCACCCCAATTACTCTTTCCAGCACCCCCACTCCCCCTCTCCATTTGCACCCCCCCATCATCCCCAATTCCTGCACCCCCATCCCTTCCCCCTTTGCACCCCAATTCCTCCCCCTTGCCCCCCCACCCTCACCCCCCCCCCCACCTCGTGCAGGTTTGGGATACGGGTTTGGGGCTGGGCGCAGGTTTGGGGGTGCAGGGGGGGTCAGGGGTGCTGGGGGGGGGTCCAACAGTGGGTGCAGGTGGGGGGCGGGCTGGTTGCAGGTGGGGTCGGAGTGCTGGGTGGGGGGGCCCAGCAGCGGGTGCAAGCTGGGTGAGGGGTGGGTTTGGGGGGTCAGGGGTGCTGGGGGGGGTCTGGCAGCGGGGTGCAGCGCCTGCCCACCGCCCCCCCCAGGCCCCCCCGCCGCCCTCCTCTTCACCAACCGGCACGAGATCCGGCGCCTGGCGCTGGACGGCGGCGAGTACCGGCGCCTGCTGGGACCCCTCAAGCACGCGGGGGCCCTGGACGCCGACGTGGCTGCCGGCACCGTCTACTGGGCCGACCTCAGCCAGAGGAAGATCTACCGGTGAGGGACCCCTGCCCGGGACCCCCCACACCACCCCCGGCTCCGGGGTCCCCACCACCGTCGCCATAACCCACCCCGTCCCGGCAGATCGCCGCTGGCCGGCGCGGCAGACGGCAGCCGGCACGTGGCCGTCATCGGGACGGGGCTGGGAGCGCCCGACGGCGTCGCCCTGGACTGGGTCCACCACAACATCTACTGGACAGACTCACGGCTCGGCACTGTCTCGGTGGCCGATGGCAGCGGCGCGCGCCGCAGGACGCTGGTGCGGGAGCCGGGGGCCAAGCCCCGCGCCATCGCGGTGGACCCACTGCACGGGTACGGGGACGGGTGACGAGGCGGAGGTGGTGGGGGTCCTGGGGACACTGGGCGGGGGTGATGGGGGTGACAGGGTCTGGCTTTGCCCTCTCCCAGTTACATGTACTGGACGGACTGGGGAGCCAGCGCCAAGATCGCCAAGGGCGGCCTCAACGGTGCCGACCAGTTCCCACTGGTGACCGAGGGCATCGAGTGGCCCAACGGGATAACGCTGGGTAAGCTGCGGTGGCATCCGTGTCCCCGTCCCAGTCCCCATCCCCGGTTCTGGTCTCGGTCCTGGTCCTCATCCCCATCCCCATCCCTGTCCTGGTCCCCTGCCAGTCCCTGTGCTGGTCCCAGTCCCCATCCCAGTCTCCATCCCTGGTTCTGGTCTCAGTCCCAGTCCTCATCCCCATCCCTGTCCTGGTCCCCATCCCAGTCTCCGGCCACATCCCGGGGTCTCTCCCCGTCTCCATCCCTGTCCCCATCCATGTTCTCGCCCGCATCGCCATCCCTGTCCTGGTTCCCTGCCAGTCCCAGGCCCCATCCCTGGTTCTGGTCTCGGTCCCAGTCCACATCCCTGTCCCCATCCTTGTCCTGGTCCCCTTCCCAGTCTCTGGCCACATCCCGGGGTTTCTCCCCATCCCTGTCCTGGTCCCCAACCCTGTCCCCACCCTGGTCTCGTCCTGGTCCCCTGCCAGTCCCTAAGCTGGTCCCAGTCCCTGTGCTGGTCCCAGACCCTGTCCCTGTCCCCATCCCTGCGTGTCCTTGTCCCCGTGTCCCCATCCCCACGTGTGTCCCCCCCTTCGGTGCCGGCTGACACCCTCCGGCAGACCTGCCCTCCCAGCGCCTGTACTGGGTGGACTCGCGGCTCCACGCGCTCTCCAGCGTCGACGTGGACGGGGGCCACCGCCGCACCCTCCTGGCCGACCCCCAGGTCCTCTCCCACCCTTTCGCCATCACTGTCTTCGAGGTGAGACACCCCCCCCCCCCATCCCCTCCTCGCCCCCCACCACCCCACCCCGGTGCCGGTGTCCCCAACCCCTGTCCCCGCAGGACACCGTCTTCTGGAGCGACATCCTGACCGAGGCCATCTTCAGCGCCAACCGCCGGACGGGCGCTGACCTCCGCAGGGTGGCCCAGGACCTCTTCTCCCCTGAGGACATCGTCCTCCTCCACCCCCTCCGCCAGCCCCCAGGTACCCCCTGCGCCCGACAGCCCCCATCCTTCTCTCCTCCCATCCCTCCATCTCCCCAGCCTGTCTCCCATCCCTCCATCCCCGCATCCTTCCATCCTTCTGTCCCACCATCCCGCCCCATTCCCCCTCCCGAACCACCCCCCAACCTCTCTCTCTCTCTCCCCCCCCCCCAGGTGAGAACTGGTGCTCCGAGGACAACGGGGGCTGCGGGTTCCTCTGCCTCCCCGCGCCCCAACTCGGCCCCCGCGCCCCCCGATACACCTGCGCCTGCCCCGACGGCCAGCACCTGGCCCCCGACGGACGCGCCTGCCTCCCAGGTACCACCCCCCCGCCCCCAGACCCCCCCACCCTGCGCCCCCATGCTGCTGGCATCCTGCACCCCGAGACCCCCGCACCCTATACCGACAGACCCTGCACCCCCAGACCCCCCACCCCTGCACCCCTATACTGCCAGCACCCCCCACCACGCACCCTGCACCCCAACCCCCCCCACCCTGCACCCTGAGACCCTCAGCACACTGCACCTCCCCACTGCCTGCACCCTGCACCCCCAGACCCACAGACTCTGCACCCCTGGACTGGGCAGCCCCCCCCCCCACCCCCAGTCTTCACCCCCAGACCCCCAGCACCCTGTCCTGCACCCCTCACCCTGCACACCCCCCTCCACCATTCATCCTGCACCCCTCCAACACCCAACCCTGCACCCCCGCCTCACTGCCAATACCCTGTACGCCCAGACCCCCCAGCCCCCCAGCACTCTGCACCCCCCCCAGGAACCCTGCACCCCCCCCCCCACTGCCAGCACCCTGCTCCCCCAAACCCCTGCACCACCCCCCCGCTCCCCACAGCCCCCGTGCCCCCCCAGCCCCACTCACTCTCTCCCCCCCCCCCAGACCCCTCAGCCCCAGCCCCGATGGACGCAGCCCCCAGCACCCCCCCAGCCCCCCCGCAGCCCCTGACGCCTGGTCGGGACCCCCACGGCCATGGGGTGCCCTCAAGCCCCACCACCGCCGCCAGCAGCACCACCGGCACCACTGGCAGCACCAACACCTCCAGCAACGCCACAACAGGTACCAGCACCACAGCCCCTCCTCACGCCCCTGCCCCATAGCCCAGCCCCACAGCTTGGCCGCTTCCAAATTCCTAGCCCCATGGCTCACCCCAGCCCCACATCCCAGCCTCATATTCCAGCCCCGCAGCTCGTTCCCAAATCCCAGCCACATACCTCAGCCCAGTCCCACAGCTCATCCCCAAATCCCAGCCCCATACTTCATCCCAGCCCCACAGCTCATTCCCAGATCCCAGCCTCATATTCCAGCCCCGCAGCTCATCCCCAAATCCCAGCCCCATGGCTCGGGGCTGATGGCCGCCTCTCCCCTTTCCCAGGTGACACTGGTGATGCCATGGGGCACGTGGGCAGCAGGACGGGGCCGACGGCGCTCGCGGTCGTTCTGCCCCTGGGTAGGTTGGGGGTCCTGGCATGGGTGGGGGGGTGTCCCAGAATGGGGGGGTGCTGGCATAGAGGGTCCCAAAGCAGGGTGGGGGGTTGACCCAGCATGGGGGACCCCAGAATGGGGGTCCCGGCACGGGATCCCCATCACCAGGGTCCCCTGACCCCCCCTCTGATCTCCCCCCTCCAGTGCTCCTCATCCTCGCGGCCTTCGGCGCCCGCGGGCTCTGGCGCAGCTGGCGCCGGCGCAGCACCAACAGCATCAACTTCGACAACCCCGTCTACCAGAAAACCACCGAGGACGAGGAGCCCCTGGGCCGGGGGCAGGGGGGCTTCAGCTACCCCACGGTGAGCTGGGGGGGGGGGGCACACACTCAGGCACCCCATAACGAGCTGTGGGGCACCCCACGGTGAGCTGGGGGGTTGGGGGGGGGCTGTGCCCCCCAAAAGGCTCATCTGTGCGGGTCAGGCTGGTGTGTGGGGGGCTCAGTTGTCCCCCCCACCCCACTGACACCCCCCCCCTCCCCAGCGCCAGGCTGTGAGCCTGGATGACGACGTGGCCTGAGGACGTGGGGGGGCTCACCCCGCCGCCAGCCCCCCCTGAGGAGGCGCCGGACCCCAGCCGGATCCTGCACCCGCATCCCCCCAACCCTGCCAGGACCCCCCGACCCATCACCGGGGCTGGGCGGGACCCCAGTTGACGGTGCCGGACCCTCGGGGCGGCCGTAGTGGGTGCGTGCGGCTGTGCCCGGCACCGGGCGGCTGTGGCCGGCTGCACGCGTGCCATTGCCGGCTGTGCCGGGCTGTGTGTGGCCGCACGTGGTTGAAGGTGACCATATGCAGCTGTGCGAGGCTGAATCCGGTTGTGCGTGGCCGTATGCGGTTGCACGCAGCCGTGCGCGGTTGTACCCGGCTGTACGCGGTCGTGCCTGGCTGTACGCGGTTGCATCCGGCTGTGTGCGGATGGACGTGGCTCTGCACAACCCTGTGGGGGTCACGCACGGCCGTACGTGGTTGTGCGTGACCGTACGTGGCCATCGGCGGTTGTGACCGGTCGGGCGTGCTTGCACGCGGCCGCACGCAGTTGTGCGTGGCCGGACGCGGTTGCACGCCACGTCCGGCTGTGCCCGTGCAGCCGTGCGGGTGCCATGTGCGGCTCCCCGGCTGCCACTTGATTTTTTTTTTTTTTTTTACCAAAACTGTGAAAAAGAACAGAAAACGTGGCCTTCTGCCGCGGGGGCGGGGTCCCCTCGCACGAGGAGAGGTCCCTTGCACGACGGGGGGGTCCCTCTCACGAGGAGGGGTCCCCTTGCGCCCCGTGGTCCCGTGTCTGGACACGGCCAATACACAATATTTATTTCTCACCGTTGTCCCGGCTCCTCCTTCCCCCCCCGGGACCCCAGCCCTGGGGGACGTGGGGCCAGACGCCTGGGTCCACCCTGGGGCCCCCCCCAAATCCCCACACGCCATGGGTCGCGGTGGTTGGAGGCAGCTTTATTGGGGGGGGACGGAGCAAGGTGGGGGGGAGCACGGAGGGGAGAGAATGAAGCGAGGGCTAACGAGGGTCCGGCTGCAGGGCGGTGTCATGCGGCGTCATACGACATCACGCGGCGTTGCACGATGTCACGGGGAGACGCGGTGCCACAGCAGGGTCCTAGCAGGTCGAGGGCTAGCGGGGCCTGGGGGCGGCTGCGGGGGTGGCCGTGGCGGGGGGGGGGGGGTGTGAGGGGGTGTGTGCCTCGCACACACGTGTGCGGGGGGGGTCAGTGCCTCCCACACGCATGTGCGGGAGTCCCCGTGCGTCACCCGGGTGGGGGGTGCCTGTGGGCCGCCAGGTGGGTGCCCCTTACCTGGGTTGGGGGGGTCCCGCGGGGGGGGCCCCTCCACGGCCTCGTGGTACTCGCTCTCATCCGAGGAGCTGGAGCCCAGCCTGGGGGGGGGGATGCTCAAGGGGACCCTGGTGTCCTGGCATCCATCGCCCCCCCATATTGCCCCCTTGTTACCCCCATAAGTGCCCCAGGACCCCTCCCAGCTCCCCCAAGTGCCAAATGCCCCAGGACCCCCCAGCTGCCTCAGCACCCCCCAGCACCCCAGGACCCCTCCTGACCCCCCCCATCACCCCAGTAGCCCCAGGACCCCCCAGTTGCCCTCCTACCCCCCATCACACACCCCTAAATGCCCCCAGACCCCCCAGCCCCACCATCACCCCGCCCACCGCCAACTCCCCCCACCCCCAGTTGCTCCCCCGGCCCCAACCTGCCGCTGCCCCCCCCGCGGGGGTGGCCGTGCCCTTCGTCCCTTTCCTCCTCCTCCTCCTGCTGCTGCTGCTCCTCTTCCCCCAGCTGCGGCTCTGCGGGACACGGGGGTGGGGTGAGCAGGGCCTGCCCCCCCCGCCCCCCCCAGCTCCCCCCCCCCCAGCCCCCCACTCACGGCGCTGGGCCAGGCGGGCCCGGGCCTCCCGCAGCTCCCCCAGCGCCCGCCGCAGCTGCCGCTCCAGCACCGCTACCCGCCCCGGCAGCCCCCCAGCACCCCCCGGCACCCCCAGGCCCTCCGTGCCCACCCCCACCGACCGGCGGCCCCGTGGCCCCACGGTCGCGATGGGGACGGGGACAGTGGCGCTGGAGCTGGTGGCGATGCCGGAGCCGATGCCGGAGGCGGACATGGGGATGGTGGTGCCGGTGATGGAGCCGATGCTGGAGCCGATGCTGCTGGCATTGCCAGTGCCGATGCCGGAGCTGACGCCGGAGCCGGTGGAGCCAGAGGCGATGTTGGCGCCGATGCTGGTGTTGGCGCCGATGCTGGTGTTGGCAATGGGGACGGCGATGCCAGAGCAGCTGCTGGTGTTGGTGCTGGAGCCGACGCTGCTGCTGGTACCGTTTCTGGAGCCGATGCCGGTGCTGATGCTGGAGGTGATGCTGGTGCCGGTGATGGAGCCAATGACGCTAGAGCCGACACAGCTGCTGGTGCCATTGCCGCTGCCATCGTTGGAGCCAGCGTTGGTGCTGATGCCGATGCCGGAGCCATCGTCGCCGAAGCCGCTGGGGTCCTCGTTGCCGTCGATGGAGCCGCCGCACCCGCACCCGCACCCGCACCGGCAGCCGCCGTCACGGCGGAGCTGGTCAAGGAGCTGCCGCTTCTCCTCCTGCAGCCGCTCCAGGCGCCGGCGCAACGCCGGCAGCGCCCGGACCTGCTCCTCCAGCTCCCGCAGCCGCCCCAGCGCCGCCGCCATCTGCTCCCGCACCAGCCGCAGCGGCGCGGCTCCCGGCGAGCCCACCGTCACCGGGACCCCTGCCGCCGGCGAGACCCTCGCCGGCACCCCCTCCTCCTCCAGGCGCCTCCGGGCCCCCCGCAGCGTCCGTTCCACCCGGGGGTCCGGGGCTGCCGGGGGGCCGAGGGTCTCGGCGGAGGCGGCCCAGGAAGCGCGGTGAGGCCGGCGGCCCACTGGCACGCGCCGCAGCGTCAGCCCCTTCTCGATGGCCTCCACGTAGCCCAGGAAGCCCAGGTCCAGCCGGTAGCCGTAGGCCGTCTCCAGCGAGTATGGCGCATCCCCCGCCCCGGGGGGGGGCCCCGACCGGCGCCCTGCGGTAACACCGCACTGCCCTGGCACCCACCATGGGACGGGGGCACCCGGGGACCCCTCCCCATCCCACTTTGGGACCCCTAAACGCCACCAGACCCGGCGAGACCTCCTCCCCACCCCAGACAGGACCTGGGCACCCGGCACCGCCAGCCAGGGACCCTCCCCTTCCCAGCCCGCCCAGGATCGAGGGGTGCTGGACCTCCAGCCCTCCCCCCCAGGATCCCCCCCATCCCTCCAGGGACCCCCCCCGTCCCCTGGCCACCCGGGTCCTCACCTGGGAAGGCTTCGGCACGCAGGACCTGCGCCATGGCACCTCCGAACCTAAGGAGGGGGGACGGAATCAGCGTTGGGGACCCACACGTCTGCGGGGGGGGGAATCCAGGCGTCCGGGGGGAACCCAGGCGTCCGGTTTCCCAGCCTGCCCCGCTCCCGCCCCCAGTCTGTGCTGGGAGAGGACCCAGGCGTCCGGGGCAGGGGGGGGACGACGACCCAGGCATCCGGGCTGTGGGCCAAGCACCGCCTGGGGAGGGGGCTGGGGCCCCCCCGGGTCTTCCGGGGCAGCGCTTACCCCCCACCCCCTCTACCCGGGGACCCAGGAGTCTGGGGGACCCCCCCTCACACCCTGACAGCCCTCCGGGACCCCCCACCCACCACATGCCGCCATCAGATTTTCCACCCCTGGGGCGACGGATGGGGACGGGGATGGGGACGGCCCCCCCCCAGTTCCCCTTTTTTCGGGTGGGGGGGGAGTCCCGTGGCCGGGGGACCTCCACCCATCCTGATCCCGTGGCAACGGGGCCGCCCTGATGCCAGGGTCCCCCGGACCCCCCAAGTTCTCAGCAGACAGGGCCATGGGGGGCAGCTGGGGGGTCCCAGGGCTGGACAATGGGGCTGTGGGGCAAGGGGGGGGCTGGCCCGGGTGCCTGGGTTCCCCCGGATGCCTGGGTTCCCCCTCCGGCGCCTCCTCGGCCCCAGATGGAAGCAATTAGGCGGCGATGGCGGCTCCGGCTCCTTCGGCTCCTCGGGCTCCGCCGCCCCCAGGCCCCACGGCGCAGGGCAGGACTGGCCCTCACCCCACGGCCGCCCCATGGCCCCCCCCGCCCCCAGCCCCCCACATCCCCACCACCCCACGGACCCCCCCATCCCCGTCCCTGTCACTCCACACCTCTTCCACCCCACAGCCCCCCCTTGTCCCCGTAATCCCGTACCTCCATCTCCCCGCAGCCCCCTCGCCCCACGGACCCCCCCCGTCCCCGTCCCCCCACATCCCCATCGCCCCCCGCCCCCCCCATCCCTGTCACCCCACATCCCCACCGCACCACGGCCCCCCTGGTCCCCATCACCTCACATCTCTGTTGCCCCCCTCGCCCCCCCCCGTCCCCGTCCCCCCACACCCCCATCACCCCCCGGCCCCCCCTCGTCCCCGGCCCCCCACATCCCCATCACCCCTCCCGGTCACCCTCGGGGTCAGTACTGGGGGGGCCGGAGCGGCCTGTCCCCCTCCGGCTGGTGACAAGCAGCTGCCGCTGGGACCCCCCCCGCCCCCCGGGACCCCCCCCCCGGGGCCACTGGGACCCCCCCGATCCCCTGAGACCCCCCCGATCCCCGGCTCCCCTCCAAGCCCCCCCCCCCCGGGTTCCGCCGCTCCGGTACCTCCCGCTCGGCTCCCGCTCCCGCTCGCGGCCACGCCCCGCTCAGGCCACGCCCCCTTCGGCCACGCCCTGCCCACGCCTCGCCTGGCTCCGCCCCCTCGGAGCCCGCGGGGCGGTCGCAGCCGGGGAAGGGGCGGGAACGGGGGGTCCCGGGGGGGGGGAAACGGGGGGGTGGGGGGGTCGCGGGGGTCCTCCCCATCCCCAAAATAGGGGCTTCCCTCCCTCCCCCCCCGGCCCGGCCCCCCGGGTGCCCCAATTGCCCCCCCGGGCCCTGGGGACCCCCCGACCCCCCCGGGGCTGAGGCGGGTGCTGGGGGGACGGGTCGCCCCCCCCCCCCTCGTTACCCCAAGCCCCAAAACTGGGGGTTTTCACCCCAATCTGGAGGCTGGGGGGGGGGGGGCAGGGGTCACGGTGTGGGGGGGGAGAGGTCGTGACCTCCGGTTGGGGGGGGGACCAGGAGGTCAGGGGTCAGAACGGGGCACGACCCTGCCCCCTCTCCGCCGGGCCTCGCCTCCTCACACGCGATTGGCCGAGAGAGCTGCCAGTCACGGCCGGGGCCTGATGGCGTCGCGGCTGATTGGCTGCCGTTTCCCTCCTAAATCGCCGCGCGAAGCTGAATGGGCGCCTGCCGCGTATCCCTCCTCCTCATTGGCCCACAAGGCTGTCAATCACGCCCCTCCCCTCCCTCGTCCGCGGGCGCGGCGCGGCGTTGGCAGCCGATTGGTCCCTGGCCCATCGATCACCGGGGGTCCGCCCACAGGGAGCAGACCGCCCTGTGATTGGCCCGGCCGACTTTCGCCGTAGCGTGGCCCCGCCCATCGCCGCGCACCAATCCGCTCGCGCGCTTGCTGCTGCCGATTGATTCTCGCGCCTGTCATTCCAAAGAAGCTCCGCCCCATCCGGCGCCCGCCAATGGCCGGCTGTCGTGCGGCTCCTCGCCCTCCCATTGGCTCCGGTGGCCGTCAGTGAGGCGCTGCTTCCCCCAGTAGCTGGCTGGCGGGGGCGGGACAGGAGGTCGCCGCGCGGCGTTGGCCCCGGGGAACGTCAGTCAGGAGCAGCCCGCCCCCCCAGCCCCCCCTGCCATCCGCTTCCTCGCCCAATCGCGGCCCGGCGGCCGCCGCGACTGGCCGGCCGCCCCGTCCGTCCCGGCGGTCCCGCCCCCGCCCACCCCCCAATGAGCGCCCGCTCCCGCCGCCGCTCCCGCGCCGATTGGCCCTCCCCGCCGCCACTCGCCTCCTCCCGCCGTCTCGCCCGCCCGCCGCCGCGCGCCGGCTCCCTCCCCGCCGCCATTGGCCGGCGGCCGCCGCCGGTCACGGCCTCGCGGCGCGGCGATTGGCGGCGGCCCCGCCGGCTGGGCGGGCCTCCCCCGCCGTGGCCCCGCCCCGCTCCCAGCGTGCCCCGCGCGGTGTGTGGAGAGCGCGGCCTGTTCCCGCGTCGCGCCCTCGCCGCCGCCGCCGCCGCCGCCGCCATGTCGGAGTACAGCCCCGCCGGGCCGCCGCCCGCCCCAGGGCCGCCCGGGGGGGCCCCCGCCGCCGCCGCCTCCGCCGGGGGACCGCCGCCTCCGGGCGGTGCGGGCGCGGGGGGGGCCGCGGGCGGCGGGCCGGGCCCGGGCGGCGCGGGGGGGGGCCCGCCCGGCGGCATCCGCAAGGACGCCTTCGCCGACGCCGTGCAACGGGCCCGGCAGGTGAGGGGCCCGGCGGGGGGGGAGGCACCGGGAGGCGCCGGGGTCCCCCTGCCCCCGCCGCGGCGCCGCGGCCCCTCCCCCGCCGTGCCGGGCCCCTCCCCCACCCTCCCGGTAAGGCCCCGCCCCCCCGGGGGCGCGCGGGGTGTCCCCCCTCCCCCCCCCCCGTTCCCGCGCTCTCACCTTGCCCGGGGGGGGCCTGCGGGGAGGAGGGGAGGGGGGGCTGGGGGTCCCGGGAACGAGCGGGGGGGGAGGGGGTGTCCCGGGGTCGCCGCCCGGGGTGGGAGGAGAGCCGGTTCGGGCGGTGGAAGAGCCGCCCCGCGGGCGCCGTGATTAGCGGTAATTAGCGGGACCGGGACCGGGACGGTCGGAGCCCCGGGGGGAGGGGACGGGGAGCGGGGGCCGGTGTCCCCCAGCCGGAGCCCCGGCCCGGGACCAGGAGGAGGTGGCGGGGGATGCTCAGCGAGGGCGAGGGGGCTGGGGGCTTTTGGGGCGCTCGCCCCCCCGCCCCCCTTCCCCGGGTACCCCGAATCGCGGCGGGGGGGGGGGCCTGGGGGAGGCGTGACTGCGCCCGGGGGGGTCGCTCCCCCCGGTGGTACCCCCGGTTTGCGGAAGGGAGGGGGCTCCTGCCCTGGTGTGGGGCTTACGGGATCGGACGGGGGTCTTTTCTTGCGCCGTGGGGCCGTTTTGGGGGCTCCTGCTGCAGCGTGGGGGTGTTTTTTGAGAGGCCGCTGCCGTGGCGAGGGGCTCAGGGGCAGGTCTGGGGGGGCTCCCACTGCGATGGGGGGCTTACGGAGAGATTTGGGGGGGCTCCCGCTATGGCGCGGGGCTCAAGGATGAGGTTTCGGGGGGGGCTCCCCCTGTGCTGAGGGGCTCATGAGGAGGTTTGAGAGGGCTCCTGCTGTGCTGAGGGGTCAGGGAGTGGTTTTGGGGGTTCCCACCGTGGTGTGGGGCCCACGGAGAAATTTATGGGGCCGCCCTACAAGAGCACGGGGCTCCCAGGGAGATTTTGGGGGCCCCCCATCACAGTATGGTATCCATAGGAAGGATTTGGGGGGCCCCCTGCGTGGGGGCTGGGGTCTCCCGCTGTGGCGTGGGGCCCGTGGGGAGGGTCTGGGGGTCCCCTGCGCTGGTGTGGGGCCAGTGGGGGGGGGGGGGCTCCCTCTCTCCCCAGGGGGCCGTTTTTCGGGGTGACCGCTGGGCGCCGACCGTTCCCTTTGCAGATAGCGGCGAAAATCGGGGGGGACGCAGCGACGACAGTGAATAACAACACCCCCGACTTCGGCTTCGGGGGGCAGAAGCGGCAGCTGGAGGATGGCGGTAAGGGGGGGGGGGGGGACAGGACACCCTCAAACCAGGGGGGGACGACACCCCCTAAGTGAGGCAGCCCTGTTTCAGGGGGCGGTCAGGGGCCACCTAACGGTGCTTTTTGCCCCCCCAGACCAGCCAGAGAGCAAGAAGCTGGCGGCACAGGGGGACTGTGAGTACAGCTGGTGGCTTTGGGGGGGGGCTGCAGCCCCCCGGGAGGTTTTGGGGGGGGGCTGGAAGAGGGGGTACGGGGGCCCCCCTGGCTGGGGGAGGCCAGCAGCCCTGTACCCTCATGGGGTTTTGGTTCCCTCTACAGCGCTCCCGACCCAGCTGGGACCCATTCACCCCCCACCCAGGTGAGATGGGGGGTCCAGGGGGGTTCTGGGGGGCGGTTAGGGGGTTGTGGGAGTGCCTGACCCCCGACCCCCCCCCCCCCCATCTTTCCACAGGTCAACAGTGACAGAGGAATACCGTGTTCCTGACGGCATGGTGGGACTCAGTAAGTGCGGGGGGGCTCTGGGGGTGCCGGGGGGGGCTCTGGAGGGGCCAGCGCAGCGCCCCCCACACGGTGCTTCCCCCCCACAGTCATTGGCCGCGGTGGGGAGCAGATCAATAAGATCCAGCAGGACTCAGGCTGCAAAGTACAGATCTCCCCAGGTAAGGGGGGGCCCCGGGATCCCCCAATTCCCCGGGACGGGGGGCCCTGGGATCCTCCTCAGCTCTTGGGAGGGGATCCCCCATATCCCTCCTCCTGCCCCATGGGGGGTCCCTAGCACCCCCTTTCCCTGGGGGGTCCTCAATCCCTTCCCAGGGGGGTCCCCAATCATCTTCTTCCCTTTGGGGCGTTAGGGGCCTCCTGGTCCCCCTTTTTGGGGAGGGGGGGGTCCTAATCCTCCCTTTCCCTAATTTGGGGGTGCCCCAGCCCCCCATTTCCCCCCTTCAAGAGGACTCCAACTTCTCCCTTCCCCCAACTGTGGGGCTCAGGGGGTCCCCCCAAGCCCCCTCTTCCCCCATTGTGGGGCTGGGGGGGGCCACGCCGCCCCCCCGTGCCCCCCTCTCCCACCGTGCTCCCCCCTCCCTGCAGACAGTGGCGGGTTGCCGGAGCGCAGCGTCTCCCTGACGGGATCCCCAGAGGCCGTGCAGTGAGTAGGAGATTGTCCCCATGTGTGTCCCCCCACCCCAAACTGCCCGTGTGTGTGTCCCCGAACACCCACCTGTGCCCCCCCCCCCCCGCTCTAGGAAGGCAAAGCTGATGCTGGACGACATCGTCTCGCGGGGGCGAGGGGGACCCCCAGGCCAGTTCCATGACAATGCTAACGGGCAGAACGGGACAGTGCAGGAGATCATGATCCCCGCCGGGAAAGCCGGCCTCGTCATTGGCAAGGGCGGCGAGACCATCAAGCAGCTCCAGGTAAGCCCAGACCACCCCCCCAAAAACAAAACCCACCCCCCCACCGGGTGTATTTTGGCGTGGGGGGCCAGTTGCCCCAGCTCACCCTCCCGCTATAGGAGCGAGCCGGGGTGAAGATGATCCTGATCCAAGACGGTTCCCAAAACACCAACGTCGACAAACCCCTGCGGATAATTGGGGATCCCTACAAAGTCCAGGTGAGACTCCTCTGCTCCCCAAAAAACATCCCCCCGCCCCCCAAAATCCACCCCCTGCCCCAAAAACACCCCCCGCTCTGTGCCTTGCAGCAAGCCTGTGAGATGGTGATGGACATCCTGCGCGAGCGCGACCAGGGTGGCTTCGGCGACCGCAACGAATACGGTTCACGCATCGGCGGTGGCATCGATGTGAGTGCCGGGGGAGGGCCGCGGCCAATTTGGGGGCTCCCGACGCCCTCTTTGGCCCCCCTCCCTCAGCCCCATCTCACCCCCTATCCCTCCTCCCCTCCAGGTGCCGGTTCCCCGGCACTCGGTCGGCGTCGTCATCGGACGCAGCGGGGAGATGATTAAGAAAATCCAGAACGACGCAGGGGTGCGGATACAGTTCAAACAAGGTGAGGAGCTGCGCCCCCCCCAGCCCCCGGGGACATTTGGGGGGGACCCCGTGCCCCTTAACCCCCTGCACCCCCTTTTCCAGACGATGGGACGGGCCCCGAGAAGATCGCCCACATCATGGGCCCCCCCGAGCGCTGCGAGCACGCCGCCCGCATCATCAACGACCTCCTCCAGAGCCTGCGGGTAGGGGGGGGGCGGCCCGGGGCGCCCCGAAACGGGGGCGACCGTCCTCCCCCCCCCACCCTGACGCCTCCCTTCCCCCCGCAGAGCGGCCCCCCGGGACCCCCGGGGCCGGGGATGCCCCCGGGGGGGCGGGGGCGCGGGAGGGGCCAGGGCAGTTGGGGCCCCCCCCGGGGGCGAGATGACCTTCTCCATCCCCACCCACAAGTGCGGGCTGGTCATCGGCAGAGGTGAGCGCAGCCCCCTCCCCAAAATAAAATTAAAAATCCAAAGAACCCCCCGAACCCCTTCCCCCGACCTTTGTAGCTCCCCGCCGTGTGCCCCCCCCCCGCTGCCCCCTGTCCCCCCCCCACCGCAGGCGGGGAGAACGTCAAAGCCATCAACCAGCAGACGGGGGCCTTCGTGGAGATCTCCCGCCAGCTGCCCCCCAACGGGGACCCCAATTTCAAACTCTTCATCATCCGCGGCTCCCCCCAACAGATCGACCACGCCAAGCAGCTCATCGAGGAGAAGATCGAGGTGGGGGAAGCGGCTTGGGGGGGCGCACCCCAAAACTTACACGTGCCCCCCCCCTTGCCTGTGCTGACACCCTCCCCCTCTTTTTTTTCATTCTCTTTCCATAGGGTCCGCTCTGCCCTGTGGGGCCGGGGCCGGGGCCGGGGGGGCCGCCGGGACCTGCCGGCCCCATGGGACCCTTTAACCCGGGACCCTTCAACCAGGGGCCCCCCGGAGCTCCCCCGCAGTGAGTAATGAGGGTTTGCCGGGGTGTGGGGGGGCTCCCCCCCTTTCGGCAGCCCCCTTACTCCCCCTCTCCCGCAGCCCCGGAGGCCCCCCCCCACACCAGTACCCCCCCCAGGGCTGGGGCAACACCTACCCCCAGTGGCAGCCGCCGGCCCCCCACGACCCCAGTGAGTACCGAGACCCCCCGCCTTGCTTCGTGGTGGTGGTGGGGGGGTCCTGCGGCCCCCCCTCGCCCCACCTTGGCTCTCTGAAGGATCCTCCCCCCCCCACCTCACCCTTTTTTTTTTTTTTTTGGGGCCCCCCCCAGGCAAAGCGGCGGCGGCGGCGGACCCCAACGCCGCCTGGGCCGCCTACTACTCGCACTACTACCAGCAGCCACCGGGGCCGGTGCCGGGGCAGCCCCCCGCCCCCACTGCCCCCCCCGTCCAGGGGGAGCCCCCCCAGCCCCCCCCCACCGGCCAGTCCGACTACACCAAGGCCTGGGAGGAGTACTATAAGAAAATAGGTGAGTGTACCCCAAGAATAAAGGCGAGGGGGGGGAGCCTTCTCTGGGACCCCCCCTAAACTGCCTTACAGGGCCCGGGGCTCCCCCCAAACTGGCTGTAGGGACACTGAGCCCCGTGGGGGGGGGGGGGGGGGGGCGGGGTGATGATGACACCCCAAAGCACCCACGGGGACCCCAAGCCACACGTGGGGGGGGGGATCCTGAGCCACCTCGACCCCACCCCATCCTGGGGAGCTCTGAACTGCCTGAGGGGGGACCCCAAACCACCCCGGGGGGGCCTGAAACCCTGGGGAGCCCCCAAACTGCACCTCAGGACCCTGACAGCCCCCCCAGGACCCCTGAACCCCCCCCAAAACACACTGGCACCCCAGAGTTCCTTGGGAGGCCCCCTAATCCACCCTGTGGAGCCCCCAAAATGTCTTGGGGGGGGTCCTAGGACCCTCTGCAGCAGTACTGGGGGGGGGGCTCTGACCCTGCTGTGCCCCCCCCTCCCAGGCCAGCAGCCCCAGCAGCCCGGGGCCCCCCCGCAGCAGGACTACACGAAAGCCTGGGAGGAATATTACAAGAAACAAGGTGAGACCCCCCCCACCTCACGCTTAGGGGAGATCGAGGGGACACCCCCCTGTCCCCCACCCCTCACAATCCCCCCCTTACTCCCCTACAGCGGCCCAGGTGGCCACGGGGGGTGGTCCCGGGGCCCCCCCCGGCCCCCAGCCCGACTACAGCGCGGCCTGGGCCGAGTACTACCGGCAGCAGGCGGCCTACTACGGACAGACCCCGGGGGCCGCCGGGCCCGCGCCCCCCCCCACGCAGCAGGGACAGCAGGTACGGACCCCCTGTGCCTCCGGGGGGCGTCAGGGTGGGGGTACCCCCTCCCCAAGCCCCCCAACTCCCTGGGGGGGTGGGGGTGGGCAGCGCTGCTCTCTTTCTGCCCCCCAAACCCCCCCCTCCATGCAGAGGGGGGGGTCAGTGCTGCCTCCCACCCACCTCCCTGTCTTTTTTCTTCTCCCCCCCCCCCCACAGGCTCAGTGAACCGAATGTGAACCCCCCCGTCTGTGACCCCCCCTTTTGTTTTTGGCGAGCGGCCGGCCGGGGCGAGCGGCCCCCCCTTCCCTCCTCTTCCTCAGACCCCCCCCTCACCCCGGGGTGGGGTGGGGGGTGCTTCAAACCCCCCCCCCCCCCTTTCTCTTCCCACCCCCTCAGCCGCTCGGAGAAACCACCCAAATCGCCCCAAAAACTCCTCGGAATCGTCGCCGGAGCCCCCGGCCCCCGCTCGTAGGTAGAGTTGAACATTCCTCGGAGCTGCCGGAGCCGGGGGTGTCGTGTCCCGTCCCCCCCCCCACCCCGACCCCCGGGGCCTTTCCCTGCCCCCCACCCCCCCGGCCGCTCCCCCGCCGTGTCCGTTCCAGAGGAGATCGACAAAAAAAAAAACAAAAAAAAAACCAAAAAAAAAACCAACAACAACAAAAAAACCACCAATGACAATTGTACGCTCAGTTTTTACTTTTTACCGCTTGTTTTTAACTTCACAAATAAATGAGAACAAAACTCCCCCTGGCTTGGCCTCTCCCTGCTACCCCTGTCCCCACTGTTTTGGGTTCACATCAGGGGATTTTGGGGCCTTTCAAGAAAGCGGCGGTTTGGGGGGAAGCTGGGCAGTTGGGGCCCAGTCAGGGCTTGGAGAGATTAAAGGGGGTTTTGGGGTCTCCCCCACCCTCCCCCGGAGGGTCCGGGCTCCCCCCCCCACGGGCTCTTTGGGGTAAAAAAAAGGGGGGTCGGGGGGGGGGGTCTAGGCCGCCGCCGTTGCTATGGCGACGCTTCCGCGGGGCGGGGCGTTACTTCCGGCGGCGTGAGAGAACTTCCGGTCCTGCGCAGTGCGGCGGCGAAGGGCGCCGGGAGCGGGCGGAGGCGGCGGCAGCGCATGCGCGGTGGGGCCTGGGGGGGGGCTCCGGGGGGGGCCCGGGGGTCTCTGTAGGGACCTGGGCCCTGGGGGTCCCTGTCGGGGTCTGGGGGGGGCGCCTGGGGGTCCTTGGAGGGCCCTTAGAGGACCCTGGGGGTGCTCCTGGGTGTCACTATAGGGGTCTGGGGGGGTCACTAGGGCCCCAGGGGGGGCTCCTGGGCCCTGGGATTGCTCCTGGGGGTCCCTGTAGGGTCTCGGGGGGAGCTTCTGGGGCCTGGGGCTCTCTATAGGGCCCTGGGGGTGCTCCTGGGGGTCCCTATAGGTTCCTGGAGGGGGTTCCTGGGGCATGGGGGTCTCTATAGAGCCCTGGGAGTGCTCCTGGGGGTCCCTGTAGGGGTCTGGGGGGGGTCCCTAGGGCCCCGGGGGGGTTCCTGGGGCATGGGGGTCTCTATAGGGCCCTGGGGGTGCTCCTGGGGGTCCTTGTAGGGGTCTGGGGGGGACTCCTAGGGCTTGGGGGTCCCTATAGGGGTCTGAGGGGTTCCCTAAGGCCCCGGGGGGTGCTCCTGGGGCCTGGGGGTCTCTATAAGGCCCTGGGGGTGCTCCTGGGGGTCCCTATAGGTTCCCGGAGGGGGTTCCTGGGGCACGGGGGGTCTCTATAAAGCCCTGGGAGTGCTCCTGGGGGTCCCTGTAGGGGTCTGGGGGGGTCCCTAGGGCCCCAGGGGGGGTTCCTGGGGCATGGGGGTCTCTATAGGGCCCTGAGGGTGCTCCTGGGGGTCCTTGTAGGGGTCTGGGGGTCCCTGTAGGGGTCTGGGGGGCACTCCTGTGGGTATCTATAGGGGTGGGGTGCTCCTGGGACCTGGAGGTTCTTATAGGGCCCTGGGGGGGTCCCTGTAGGGCCCGGGGGGGCTCCTGGGGGCCTTAGAGTTTCCTGGTGCCATGGGGAGGTTTTGGGGGAACCTGAAGTCTCTGTGAGGGTGCCAGGGGTGGGCGGGGGGGGGCAGATAAGGGCCTTACAGGAGTTGATGTGCCTTGGGGGGTGCTGTGGAGGGATGTATGGATCCTATAGGGATCTCTGGGGCTGCAGAGAGGGGGTCTGGATGCCCTGGGGGGTCTCCAGGGGCCGAGGGGCCTATAGAAGGCTCTGGGGGGGTGAGTGCGTCCTGGGGGCCCTTAAGGGGTGTCTGGTCCCATGGGGAGGCTTTGAGGGGGACCGGGGGAGGGGGCAAAAGGGCCCCGTAGGATGCTATGAAGGTACATATGGGGCAACGGGGGGGTCTATAGGTGCTGTGGGGGCATTCCCAGGTTGGGGGGGTTCTAGGGCAGGGCAGGACCTTCACCCCCCACCCCCACCGCTCTCCAGAAACCCCCTGAGCCTCATTTGGGAGCACCCGTGTCCCCCCACACCGCAGGGATGGCTTCGCTGGTGAGTGTGGGGGGGTCACCCACAAAGACACCCCCCGGGACACCCCATGGGACCCACAGGATCCCCCCCAGGACCCCCCAGCACCTACCCTCCACTCTCCCCACAGGGCACCAGCAGCCAGATGGTCACTGAGTACGTGGTCCGGGTGCCCAAGTGAGTCTGGAGGGCCGGGGTGAGCTCGGGGTGGGGTTGGGGGCTGTCGGGGGTTTGGGGGGGCTCGGGGGGGGGAGCAGGGGATGCCGGTGACAGTCTCTGTCCCACAGGAACACCACCAAGAAATACAACATTATGGCGTTCAATGCTGCTGACAAGGTCAACTTCGCCACCTGGCACCAGGTGACACAGGGATGGGGGGGACATGGGGACAGTACTGGGGGGGTCACTGGGGACGGGAGGCAGAGGGGGATGAAGGGTAGCAGGGCTTGGGGACAGCGGGATTCAAGGGTGACAACCTGGGGGGGATGAGGCCAGGGGACAGCAGGATTTGGGGCTGGGGACGGTGGGATTTGGGGATGGCGGGACATGGTGGGATTTGGGGCTGGGGGGGTTTGGTGATAGGGGGATTTGGGGACGGCAGGACGTGGTGGGATTTGGGGCTGGGGGGTTTGGGGATGGTGGGATTTGGGGCTGGGGGATTGAGGACGATGGGATGTGGGGCTGGGGGTTTTGGGGATGGTGGGATTTGGGGCTGGGGGGTTTTGGTGATAGGGGGATTGGGGATGGCAGGATTTGGGGCTGGGGGATTTGGGGACGACGGGATTTGGGGCTGGGGGATTTGGGGGCAGCAGGATTTGGGGCTGGGGGGTTTTGGGGACAGTGGGATTTGGGGCTGGGGGATTTGGGGATGATGGGATTTGGGGCTGGGGGTCTCGGGGCTGGGTCTAAGCTGGACCCCCGGCAGGCACGGATGGAGCGGGACCTGAGCAACAAGAAGATCTACCAGGAGGAAGAACTGCCCGAGTCCGGCGCCGGCAGCGAGTTCAACCGTCGGCTGCGGGAGGAGGCTCGGCGCAAGAAGTACGGGATCGTCCTGCGGGAATTCCGGGCCGAGGATCAGCCCTGGCTGCTGAGGGTCAACGGGAAAGCCGGGCGCAAGTGAGCGGGGATGGGACGGGGATGGGATGGGGACGGGGAGAACTGGGGGACAGGATGGGGGATGGACGTGGGGACAGCCTGGTGACAGGGACAGCCTGGAGGTGGGATGGGGATGGGGATGACGAAGGGGTGGGGATGGGGACGGGGCTGGAGCCAGCCCCTTGTGCAACATCCCCTCCGACAGGTACAAGGGGGTGAAGAAGGGCGGCGTCACTGAAAATGCCTCCTACTACATCTTCACCCAATGCCCCGACGGCGCGTTCGAGGCCTTTCCTGTCCAGCACTGGTACAACTTCACCCCCCTGGCCAAGCACCGCACCCTGACGGCCGAGGAGGCCGAGGAGGAGTGGGAGAGGTCAGGGGACACGATGGAGGGGACACCAGGGATGTCCTGGGGACAGGGGGGGATGTCCCAGGGAGAGGGGAGACAGCCTGGAGCTGGGGGGGACAGGTCCCGGAGGTGGGGAGCACAACGTGGATTGGGGAGGGGGGATGTCCTGGGGACAGCGGGGACATCCCAGAACTGGAGGGAGATGTCTTGGAGCTGGAGGGGACATGTGGGGACAGCAGGGCTGTCCCAGAGCCCCAGGGGACACCCCAGAGCTGGAGGGGACACCCCAAAAAACCATTCGGACATCCTGGAGCCAGGAGGAATGTCCTGGTGCCTGGGGACACATTCCGGAGCCCCAGGGGACACCCCAAAGTCCCAGGGGAGCCCCCAGAGCCACAGGGACATCCCAGAGCTGGGGGGCAGGCGCTGGGGACACTTCCCAGAGCCCCAGAGGACACCCCAAAGTCCCAGGGGACACCCCAGAGCTGGGGGGGGCAGGCACTGGGGACACGTCCCAGAGCCAGGGGACACCCCGGAACCCCGTCACCTGAAGCTGGGGGGGTGCTGACACCCCTGCTTGTCCCCTGTCGTCCCCCCCCAGGCGCAACAAGGTGCTGAACCACTTCAGCATCATGCAGCAGCGGCGGCTGCGGGACCAGGACGAGGAGGAGGAGGAGAAGGAGAAGAAGACCAAGAAGAAGGGGGGGGAGCTGAAGATCCATGACCTGGAGGACGACCTGGAGCTCAGCTCTGACGACAGCGAGGGCAGCGAGGCCGAGGGTGAGTGGGAACGGGACTCGGGGGGGAGGGCTGGGGGGCTGCGCCAGCACTGACACCCCCCCCACCCCCAAATCACCCGCCCCCAGGGGAGAAGGTGCCAAAGCCGAAGAAGACGGCGCTGGCGGGGAAGAAGAAGAAGAAGAAGAAGGGCTCCGAGGACGAGGCCTTCGAGGACAGTGACGACGGGGACTTTGAGGGGCAGGAGGTGGATTACATGTCCGATGCCTCCAGGTAGGCTGGCAGGGGGTCGGGGGGGCACAGGGGGAGCCACCATTTGTGCCCCCCCAAACACAGCCCTGCTCTGCCCTGCAGCAGCTCGCTGGAGGAGGAGGTGGGGAAGCCCAAGGTGACGAAGGAGGATGATGGCCCCAAAGGTGGGAATGGGGATGGGAAACTCCCCCCCTCGTGCTGCGTGCCCTTGTGTGCGTGTCCTGTGTCATCCCCCCCCGTGGTGTCACCATCATGTTGCCCCTTGTCCCCCGGCCAGGCATTGATGAGGCGAGTGAGAGCAGCGAGGAGAGCGAGGAGGAGAAGGCAGCGGAGGAGAAGGAGGAGGAGGAGGAGGAGAAGAAGGCCCCAACGCCACAGGAGAAGAAGAAGAAGAAGGGTGAGCCCCTGCCCCCACCTAGCATTTTTGGGGTGAAACCAGCTGGAAACAGGACCGACGGTGTCCCGTCCCCCCCCCAGACAGCAGTGATGAGTCACAGACCTCAGAGGAGAGCGACATCGACAGCGAGACCTCCTCTGCCCTCTTCATGGCGGTGAGTGGGGTGTGGGTGTCCTGCCACCCCTGGCGGGGGGGTTTGGGGGGTTCCCTGGAGCCCCCCCTGACCCCCCCGGCCCCCCCCAGAAGAAGAAGACCCCCCCCAAGCGGGAGCGGAGGGGCTCAGCCAGCAGCTCACGGGGCAACAGCCGGCCGGGGACGCCAACGGAGCCCGGCAGCACCAGCTCTACCCTCCGCGCTGCCGCCTCCAAGCTGGAGCAAGGTGGGGGCCGGGGGGGGGGGTCCCGCTGCCCCGGGACAGCTGCTGGGGCAGCTCCTGGTGGTTTGGGGCCAATCTGTGGGGTCCTGGGGCAGCTCCAGACCTCCCTCAGGGGGCTGGGGGGCAGCTTGAGGTGGCTCCAGACGCCCCCGCAGGGTGGCTCCTTACACCTCGGGGCAGGTCTGAGGGACCCCGGGGCAGATCCTGACCCTCTGGGGCAATTCCCAAAGCCCTGAGGGCATCTCCAGGTGCCTTGGGGCAGCTTTGAGGGAGTCTGGGGGCAGAGCCTGGTACCCTGGGGTAATTCCCAGTGCCCTGGGCAGGGGGCAATTCTCAGCACCCCAGGGCAGCTCTGAGGGTTCCTGGGACAGATCCTGATCCTATGGGGCAATTCCCAGCGCCTGGAGGGGGACACAGCTCTGAGTACCCTGGGGGCAGCCCCAAAGCCCCCCCAGGGTCTGTCCTTGACCCCACGTCCATCCCTTTGTGTGTCATCCCCCCCCAGGCCGTCGGCAGCCCCCGGGGGGGCCAGACCCACCGGCCGCCAAACGGCTAAAACTGGACTCGGGGCCGCAGCCGCCCTCCGGCAAATCCACCCCCCAGCCCCACTCTGGCAAATCGACCCCCAGCAGCGGGTGAGTAGCGGTGGGGCAGGGAACCCCCACAAGGGGTTGGGGGTTTTTTTGGGGGGGGGGGGGGGGGGGGCGGTGTCAGCCACCTCGCTGACCCCCCTGTGCCCCCTCCACAGGGAGGTGCAGCTGACGGAGGAGGCGGTGCGGCGGTACCTGACCCGCAAGCCGATGACCACCAAGGATCTGCTGAAAAAATTCCAGACGAAGCGGACGGGGCTGAGCAGCGACGCCACCGTCAACGTCCTCGCCCAGATCCTCAAACGCCTCAACCCTGAGCGCAAGGTCATCGGCGACAAGATGCACTTCTCCCTCAAGGAGTAGGGACCCCCCCCCCCATTTCACTGGGAACCCCCCCGTTTCACTGGGACCCACCCATTCCACCCCTTTGCCCTCTTTTCCTCACATTCCCCCATTTTTCCTGGCTTTGGCCGAGCGATAAATGCATTTTTTTGTACCTGCTGCATCCCTATAAAACTCCCCACAGCAATTTTTTTGGGGGCGGGGGGCCTGGCTACCCCCCCAGCTATATTTAGCCACCCCCTGGCAGGCCCTGGGGGGAGGGGAGGCTGCCCTGGCATCTCCGCTTTGGGGAGGAATTGGGATTTGTTGCTATTTTTAGAGGATTTTTTTCCCCAGGTTGTGCCAGCCTGGCTCCCCCCCACTGGGTTGGTATTTTGGTGTCTAGTCCCACACACACCCCCCCCGCAGGGTTTTGGGGTCCCCCTAAACGGGAAGGAGCCCCCGTGTGGCTCCCCCCCCCGGGGTGGGTTCTGCCTCTGGGGGGGCCCTGCTCAGCCAGGGGGATTTCCACCACCCCCTGGGGGGATTTCACCCCAAAACAGCCCTGGGGGGGGGGCATGTTACAGCCCCATGAAGGTCAGTATCACCCCTGGGGGGGTACCTCGGCCTGGCAGGGCGGGCAGGTCACTCCTGGGGGGGTCTCGGTCCACTGGGAGTATATTATTTTCCTCATGGGGGGGTATTAAGCCCCCCCCCGACACATCCTGGCCCACCAGTCCCACTGGGGGGGGGCCACATTCCCCGCCTGCCTCCCACAGCTCCTCTGGCACTGCCAGCCCCCGCCAGCATATGCCCCCCCCAGCCACCATTAACTCTTCCAGGGTGGGGGGGTCCCTGCTAAATGCCCCCCGCAGCCCCACACCTGGGGGTCCCAGGGGGCCAAACCCCCTCCGTCACACCCCTTGCCCCCCACCACAGCCCCCTTCTCACCTGGGAGGGTTCAGCCCCCCCCACCAGAGCAGAGCAGGGTTAAGCCGGCCCCCCCCCCATCATACCCCTCCCCGCCCCCGCACAGCCCTGGGGCCATAAAGGCAGCGCCGGGGGCCGGGGCCGGCACAGCCAGAGCAGAATGGCAGCAACCCCGTTCCGCGCAGCCTTCCTCCTCCTCCTCCTCCTCCTCCCCGCCACCGCCGCCCCCCCGCAACCGGGAGACACGGCTGAGACCCCCCCTGCGCCCCCCCCCCGGCCGGGGGGGGCGCACTGGGCGGCGGGGGGGCCGCGGTGCGGGCTGCGCAGCCTGGCAGTGCGGGTGCGGGAATTGGGGTTGGGGTACCCCTCCGAAGAAACCGTGCTCTTCCGTTATTGCGGGGGGGGCTGCCCCGCACCCCCCACCAACCACGGGCTGGCCCTGGCCCGGCTGCGGCCGGGGGGGGGCCCGGGGGGGGGCCGGACCCTGCTGTCGCCCCAGCCGGTATGAGGACATCGCCTTCCTGGACGAGGGGCAACATTGGCACCAGCTGCGCCAGCTCTCGGCCGCCGCCTGCCGCTGCGTGGGGTGAGACCCCCCCCCCCCCCCAAAAAAAACAGGTCGTCGTCCCCCCCCCCAGGAATGCACCAGCCTGGTAGCGGGGGGTTAGGGGGGGTCACTGTTTATTGGGGGGCTGCGGAGGAGGCGGCTCAGTCTCTGTGCCCCCAATAAAAGCCGAGGAGTCGCCAACAGGCTCCGGAGTCGTGTCTGGGGGAGGATGACAGAGGGGGGGGGGTCAGGGGGGGCTGTGGGCCCCGGGGGGAGGCATGGGGAGGTGGGGGGGGGGGGGTCAGGGCTCACCGTGGGGGGCGTTGCGGCAGATGAGGGCGAGGCGCCGGCCCCGTGGCACCCGGCGTGCCCCGAAAAACGATTCCTCGTCCCGCAGGATCTCATGGGTGAAGTCATAGCGGGCAGCGCCCCTGGAGTGGGGGGGAGAGTGACCAAAAAGGGGGTGTCGGGGGGGGCTCCCCAAAATCCCAATCCCCCCCCCAAATCCCAATCCCCCCCCCCTGCTCACCGGAGGACGTAGAGGGAGCCGGGCTCCAGCAGCAGCTCCAGCCACTGCCCCGGCACCCGGCAGCTCACCAGGCGCATGACGCTGGGGGAGAGCAGGGAGACCCCCGCGATGGTGCAGCCGCAGAACTGGGGGGGGGGGCAATACGCACACACGAGTCAGGACCCCCCCCCCCGCGGGTAAGGGGGGGGGGGCAGTAGGGGTGAGGGAGGGGGTTATAGGGTGTGTGTCACCACCACCCCCCCCCAGCCCTGTCCTCACACGGGGTCTGCCCCCCCCCCCCCGGGTCTGTCCCCAGCCCCACGGCGGGGGGGGTGTCTGTCATGTCCCGTGTCCCTCCCCCCCCGCCGCACCTTGACGCTGTCGACGTGGGGCCGCACGTGCCCACGGGGGTGCAGGTCGAGGACGTGGACCAGCGGCAGCGGGGGGCGGCCTGGGGGGAAGGCGGCGGCCGCCACCCGCCCCAGCACCGCCCGGGCCGCCCCCCCCCAGCGGCCCCGCTCCGTCTCCCGGTACCCGCAGATCGCCTGGAGGGAGGGGGAACACAAGAGACCTCTGATCTCTGACCTCAGCCCCCCCCCCCGTCGTCCCGGTCCCCGTCCCCGCCCTCACCCCGTCCCAGTGATCGAACTGGTACGGCCGCCGGCCCAGCACCGGCTCCAGCTCCCGCAGCAGCTCCGCCGCCTCCCCCGGGTTCAGGAAATCCCGGTGCACCGACGCCAGGCCCCGCAACCGACGCTCCACCTCCGGGCTGGAGGCTCGGACCAGCCCCGGGTCCGCCTCCGGCCCGGTGCCGGGCCCGGTTCCGAGCGCGGCCCCATTCCCGGGCCGCCGCCGCCACAGGCCGCCCGCGCGGTGCATGCCGGGAGCCGGGCGGAGAGGGACGCGCCGGGAGAACAGCGCCGCCCTGTGGCCGGGAGGACTGGCGCGGGGCACGCCGGGAAGAAGGTCGGCGCGCGGGGTATTGTGGGCCGACGGCGGAATGGAGGGGCGGCGGACATAGGGAGCGGCGGCCTCCAAAGCCCCCCCATGGAACCCCACAGCCCCCCATGGAACCCCAGAGCCCCCCCATAGAGCCCCAGGGAAGCCCCTCCAGGGATCCCCAAAGCCCCCCCCTGGAGCTCCAGAGACCCCCCAGGGAACCCCACAGCCCCCCAGGGAACCCCTAAGTGCCCTCCATGGAGCCCCAGAGCAGCCCAGGGAACCCCAAAGTGTGTATCCCCCCAGAGCCCCAGACACCCCCACACTCACCTGCAGCCCCCCCCCTCAGGGCTGGGGTTCAGGGCCACCCCCCGGTTGTGGGGTGCCCCACAGCTGGGGGTCACCCATGGGGTCGGGGGTGTCCCAGGGGTCAGGGGTGCTCAAGAAGTGCTGCTGCAGCAGGGACACCCGCTCTGCCTCGAACTGCTCCCACTGGGGGGGGGAAGAGGGTTTGGGGGGGAACCCCCACCCCCAGGGGGTCCCCAGACCCATGGGGGGGGTCCCCAACCCCATAGAGGGGGTCCGTGGGGTGCTGTATCCCAGGGATGCCCCATCCCTATGGGGGGTGCCCCCTCCCACGGAGGGTCTGGGGGGGTCCCCATGGGGGGGGGTGCAGGGGGTCCCCACCTCTCGGGCCAGGCGCTCAGCAGCCTCGGTGAAGGTTCGGCGCTCGCGGGCAAGGGCTCCCTGCAGCCGCCGCAGCCGCCCCCACTCCTGCTCCAGCCCCGGGGTGGGGGGCCTGGGGGCCGCCAGCACCGCCGCCATCGCCTCCTGCACCACCAGCATCAGGGAGGGGGCGAGGGGTGGCCGGGGACCCCACGGCGGGGGGGGGCTCCCCGAGTCGCCCCCCCAACCCCGTTACCTGCAGGCAGCGGTGCTGCAGGGCGATCACCTCCCTCCCGGCTGCTGCCTCCTCCCGCAGCCGCTGCAGCTCCTGCTCCAGGTCAGGGTCCTGTCGGGGGGCTGGGGGGTGCTGGGGGGGGGGCTCAGACCCCCAATGGGCTCCCTGCTGCCTGTGGGAGAGGGGTGATGGGGACCCACAGCGTCCCCTGACCCACGATGTCCCCCCCAGACCCACAGTGATGGCAGACCCTCAGTGTCCCCCCAAAACAACAGTGTGTGTGTCCCTAGACCCACAGCATCCCCAAATTCACACTGTTCCCAGCCCCACAGTGACCCCAGACCCATAAGGCCTCCCCAGACCCTCAGCATCCCCCCAAAACAACAGCATGTCCCTCCCCAAACCCAGAGCATCCCCAAATCCACACTGTTCCCAGCCCCATGGTGACCCCAGACCCACAAGGCCCCCCCAGACCCACAGCATCCCCTGCCCCACAGTCCCCCCCAGACCCCCCCGTCCCCACCTCTGGGCCGTCCTGGGGGCTCTGCGGGCCACCCTCGCCCCCCGCCGGGGCGCTGCACTCGACAGCTCTGTGCCTGTGGGATGAGGGGGGTCAGAGTGGGTTTGGGGTGGGGGGGTATGCAGACTTGGTGGGGGGGGACAGTGGGGTTTGGGAGGTCCTGGAAGGATTGAAGGGGTCCTGGGGGGAAGGTGGGGGGGGCTCAGGGAGGGCTTAGGGGCCTCAGGAAGGGCTTGGGGGGGGTCCTGGGCAGGTTTTGGGGTTCTGGGGGGGGTTGGAGGGGTTCCAAGGGGGGACAGGGAATCCTGAGAGGCTTTGAGGTTTCGAGAGGGTTCAGGGGAACCCCAGGAGGATTTAGGGGGTCTCAGGGAGGTTCTGAGGGCCCCAGAGGTCCCTGGGGAAGGTTTGGGGCACCTGAGGAGCTTCAAGAGATCTCGGGGGGGGGGGGGGGGGGGGCTGTGGTCCCACAGGAGTTCAGGGGACCCCCGGGGAGGGTTTAGGGGTTCTGGGGAGGTTCAGAGGGTCCCAGGGGAGGGTTTAGGGGTTCTGGGGAGGTTCAGAGGGTCCCAGGGGAGGTTTTGGGGGTGCCAAGGAGGTTCAGGGGTCCCTGGGGAGGTTCAGGGGTCCCTTGAGGATCCTGGAGGGGGTTCAATGATCCCTGGAGAGGGTTTGGGGGTCCCGGGAGGTTTCAGGGGTCCTGGAGGGGGTGTCCCACTCACCGGGACACCGGGGTCTCCTCTGAGCCGTGCCCTCCCTGGGCTCCTGGCGTGGCTGTGCCGTGGGGCAGTGCCAGGCACTGCCGTGCCGGGACCCCTGGGAATGGGTAGTGATAGTGGTGTGTGAGTGCGGGGGGAGGGGGGGGATCCTGGACCCCCGACCCTGTCTGTCCCCCCCAGGACCCACCTGCGCCCCGCTCGGCCGCCAGCAGCGCCCAGAGGCACCGGTTGTGCTCCCGCAGCCGCTCAGCCTCATCCCGTGCCGCCGCCATGGCCCGGGCACAGGCAGCCACGCGACCCTGCGGCCCCCCGGCACTGTCAGGGACACCCCCGGGGAGGGGGACACCACCACCCCCCCCACGGGGATAGGGATCCCCTGAGGGGGACAGGGATCCCCTAGATGACATGGGACCTCCCCAGGTGACATGGGAGGCCATTGAGAGACACGGGGACCCCCCCTGAGGGACATGGGGCTTCTTCGGGGATGTGAGGACCCCCCCAAGGGGCACAGCCCCCCCCCCAGGAACACAGGGAGCCTCGGGGGACATGGAAACCCCTCCAGGGACATGGGGGAACCCCAGATGACATAGTAACCCCTTGAGGGACACAGGGACACCCCCGGGGGACATCAGCCCCCCCCCAGGGACACCATCCCATGTGTCATGGAGACACTCTGAAGGATGTGCCCCCCCCCCCCCCAGATGACACAGGGACCCTCCCAGGTGCCATGGGATCCCCCCAAGGACACAGGGACCCCTCTGGGGACACAGGGACCCCCCACCAGGGACAACCCGCCACCCCCCCCCCCACTGACCTGGAGGGGCCCGAGGCGCTGGCGCAGCCCCCGCAGCTCCTGCTCCCGCCGGGCCCCCCCTGCCACCGCCTCCCGGTAGAGGCGCAGGAGCCCCCCCAGCGCCTGCGGGCCCCCCCCGGGGGGCAGCCCCAGCGCCGCCAGCTCCTGGGGGGGGAACACGTCTGGCACCCCCCCCCTCCCCGGAGGATCCCCCAAGGCCCCTCGTCCCCATCTTCTCCCCCCTCCCCGGGGACCTCACCCCCCCCCTCGACCTCAGGGCCCCCCCCAGCCCCATAACCCCATCTTGCACCCCAAAGAACCCCCCAGCCCCCCCCCCGAGCCCATAACGCCCCTCAATCCTTCCCTCCCGTACCCCACAAGCCCCCATCCTGCCACCCCCAGCTCCCAACCCCCCCCAGTCCTGCCCCCTCCCAGCCTCTTGCCTGCTCCAGGGTGGCCGGGCAGCCCCCCCCGGGCTCGTCACCACTGGGGTCCCCCGGGGAGGTGCCGGGGGGGTCCGCTTGGTCGCCCCCCGCCCCCGGGGACAGACAGAGCCCGGCCGCCGCCTCCGCCAGCAGGATCTCGGGGGCTGGGGGAGGAGAACCCAGGCGGTCAGGACCCCCGGCTGGGCCCCCCCCCCCGCGCCCCAACTCCCCCCCCCGTTACCTGGGGAGGGGGCTCGGCCTGGGCTGTCCATGGTCCCCGCAGGCGGGACCTGCGGGGGGCGGAACACGACACATGGACGCTCAGCTGCCCCCCGGCCCCCCAACCTGCCGCACGGGGCCCCCCCAGACCCCTCTGCCCCCCACCCCGAGGGCACCGCTGCCCCTAAACCTGCCCCAGGGGCCCCCCAACCCACCCCACAGCCCCCTAAGAGGCCTCTGTTCCCCCCCCGAGGGCACTGTTGCCCCCAACCTGCCCCCTAAGGCCCCTGTGTGCCCCCTAAACCCCCCCCAAAGGCCTTTGTGCCCCCGCCCCACCGCTCCGGGCCTGGCCAAGCTCCGCCCCCTCCCCACAGGCGCGCCGCTTAAATAGCCCGCCTGGCCCCGCCCCCGCCTCCCATTGGACGACGGCGGCGACCAATGAGCGCCCGGCGCGGGGCACGCCGGGAGATGTAGTTCCTCGAGGGGGTGGTCTTCCGTGGGGCACACGGCGGGGCTGGGGGGCAGTTTTGGGGCACATGGGGGGGCTGTGGGGCCCACGGGGGGGCCATGGCGTGAATATGGGGCCCATGGCGGGGAGGGGATAGGTGCCTGGGGGAGGGCACAGGGCCAGGCTTGGTGTGGGGGGGGTCACCCCACAAGTGTGGGGCAGACGTAGAGCTGGGGGAGGGGATACAGCTCCAGGGGGGGTACATGGCAGTGGAGAGCACTTGGGGGGGGAGCTGGTGCCCCCCCAATCCCTCTGTGGGACCCCCACCCCCGCAAAATCCCTCCCTGCCCCCCCCAGCACTCAGTCGGGGTCCACAGCCCTTTAATTCCTGCCAGGGGTACAGCAAAGTTGGGGGGGTGGCTGAGGGGGGCACAGAGCCCTCCCCCCAACCCCCCCGCACCCTCGGCGGGGGGAGGGGGTATCTCAGGATCCCGGGGGGGTGTTGGGGGGCGCAGGGGGCGCGGGGGGAGGCTCCTTCTGCACCAGCCGGGGTTCGTCCTCGCCGCGGGGGGGGGATGCACCAGCACCCGGTCGAGCAGCCCAAAGTCCTGCGCCTCCACAGGGCTGAGGTAACGGTCCCGCTCCATCGCCGCCTCTGGGGCGGGGGGGGGGCACAGGGAGGGGTCAGGGAGGGGTTTAGGCGGGTCCCGGGGAGGGTGTTGGCGGAGGGGGGGTGGGTCTCACCGATGACGGCGAGGGGCTGCCCAGTGTGCTTGGCGTAGAGCCCGTTGATTTGGCGTTTGAGCTGCAGGATCTCCTCTGCCTGGATGGCGATGTCGGTGGCCTGGCCCTGGGGTGGGGAGGGGGGACGGGGGGGGCATGGGGGAAGCGTGGGGGTGGGGTGAAGTGACCCAGACCCCCCCCACTACCAAAATTTGGCACCCAACCCTCCCCCCCCCACACACACACAGCCTCCCCCCCTTGCCCCAGCAGGGCTCCCAGCCCCACCACCGTGGCTCTCCCATGTCCCACCCCGCCATCATACCCGTGCCCCCCCGAGGGCTGGTGCACCATGATGCGGGCGTTGGGCAGGGCGTGGCGCTGGCCGGGGGCTCCGGCGGCTAGCAGGAGGGAGCCCATGCTGGCCGCCTGCCCCACACACCACGTACACACCGGGTTGAGGACGTACTGCATCGTGTCGTAGATGGCCAAACCCGAGGTCACTGCCCCGCCTGCGGGGAATACACGATAAAACGCAGCCCCCCATGCCCCCCCCAAATTAAAAAACACCTTCGCATTGGCGTGGTGATCCCCCCACAAACCCCCCAACGACCTCCCCCCCCCCCCAGCCTCACCCGGGCTGTTGATGTACATGTGGATGGGTTTTTTGTTGCTCTCGGACTGGAGAAAGAGCAGCTGTGCGATCACCAGGCTGGCCAGGCTGTCGTCGATCTGGGGGGGAGAGAAAAAAGGGGGGGGTAAGGGGGGGGTGGGGGGCAAGGTTTGGGGTTCCCCCCCCCCCGGTACGTACCGGCCCCATGACGCAGATGATGCGCTCGCGCAGCAGGCGGGAGTAGATGTCGTAGGCTCGCTCCCCCCGGCCCTGCGGGGAGCGGGGGCTCAGGGGGGGCCGTGGGGGGGCCGGACACGACACACTGAGGGGGGGGGAGTGGGGGGGTCCGTGTCCCCCCCGGCTCACCGTCTGCTCCACCACGATGGGGATGAGGGGGGGGGCGCGGGCGGGCGCTGTCCCGTGGAGGCTGCGGCGGGCGGCCGCCCCCCAGGCCAGGCGTAGGGTGCGCTGCGGGGGGCGAGCGGGGGGTCAGGGCCGGCCCAGGCCGAACCGGGACCCCGCCGGGACCGGGACCACTCCCCCCCTCCGGGACCCCACGGGCACCCCTCCACCATCCCAGCCACCCCCCAGGCCCTGCAGCCCCCCCACGGGCACCCCTCCACCATCCCAGCCACCCCCCAGGCCCTGCAGCCCCCCCAGTACCGCGAACCCCCCCCCCCCCCCAGTACCGGGCCCCGGCCCCGGCCCCTCACCGCCACCCCGGGCCCCATGGCGCCCCGAAGCGCTTGGCGCCCCGGAAACGCTCAGGGCACGACCCACGTGACCTCCCGAGACACACCCGCCCCTCCCCGCTCTGCTCCCGCCTCCTCCTCCTCGGGCCCCCGTCACGTGACTCTCGGGACTTCATTTCCCGTCGTGCCCCGCGGTCCGGCCGCCATGACACCGCGCCAGGTACCCCCGCGCCTGGGGCCCCGTTATGGGCCCTCTGGACACGTCACAGACACGTTATAGAGTCCTTATGGCTCATTTATAACCTCGTCACGGCCCCGGGAGCTGGGTCTACGAGCACCCACAGGCCCGTGCTGGGCCTTGCGGCCGTGAGGGGCCCACAGTGGGCCCACGGCTGGGCTGTGAGGGATCTGTGAGGGATTGCTGTTGGACCCTTGTAGGATGGACACAGGCCCCACAGAGGGTCCCTGCCAGATCTGTGACAGACCCATGTCAGTCATGTGGGTCCGTGTCAGAGCCGTGTGGGTCGGTTCCAGGGCTGTGTGGGTCACCATGGGTCGCTCTGGGTCCATGTCAGGGCCATGTGGGTCACCGTGGGTTGGTGCCAGGCCCGTGTGGGTTGCTCTGGGTCCATGTCAGAGATGTGTGGGTCACTGTGGGCTGGTTCCATGGCCGTTGGATCACTGTGGGTTGCTCTGGGTCCATGTCACAGCCGTGTGGGTCACCATGGGTCAGTTCCAGGGCCGTGTGGGTTGCTGTGGGTTGCTCTGGGTCCGTGTCGGAGCTGCGCAGGTCACCGTGGTTCAGTACTGGGGCCGTGTGGGTCGCCGTGGGTTGCTCTGGGTCCATGTCAGAGTTGTGCAGGTCACTGTGGGTCAGTACTGGGACCTTGTGGGTCGCTGTGGGTTGCTCTGGGTCTGTGTCAGAGCTGTGCAGGTCGCTGTGGGTCAGTACTGGGGCCGTGTGGGTCGCTGTGGGCCCGGCCCAGCCCAGCACCTCCTCGAGGGTGGGCAGGAAATGGCGCTCATAGCCCGACCCCACCGGGGGACCAGTGGGTCTGTGGCCGTGGCCGTCCCTCTGTCCGTGTCCGTCGCTCTGTCCAGCTCTGTGTCCGCGTCTGGCCGTGGGTCCATGTCTGTCCCCTCTGGGCTCAGCTCCACCAGTGTCACCGACAGCTCCTCAGGGGGAGGACAGGGTGGCCCCCCCAGCTCGGGGGGGTCCTGGGGCAGGGGGGGTGGGGGGTCAGCAGGGACCCACCCATGCTCCCCCCTCCCCCCGGGGGACCCTGATGTCGGCTGACCTGGGTACGGGCGGCGTGGCTGTGCCGGGGGTCGGGGACAGGCAGCACCCAGCGGCACCTGGGGGAGGGGGGCAGGGGTCACTCCTCAGGGGTCTGCTGACCCCCCAGCACCGCTAATTACCCTCATGTCCTTAATGATGCCCTGTCACCATTAATTATTCCCCATTAATCACTCCCATTCCCACTGACCACCCCCCCACACTTATTACCCCCTTATCAGTGCTAATTACCCCCCCCCCCTCACTAATTACCCCTCGGCCTCTCGTGCTCCCTACTAGCCTTATTTATGCCATCAGTGTTAATTACCCCACTCCCCCGTTAGTGCCAACTACCCCCAGTGGGGTTTACTGCCCCGCAGCAGCACTAATTACCCCCGCTGGCATTAACTATGGCCCCATTAGGCCTAATTACATCTCGATTAGCACTAATTACCCCTTAGGCATAATTATCATTAGCATTAGTTACCCCACTGGCATTAATTACCAGGTGTTAAGCGCCCCGCTGGTGTTAGTGCCTGCCCCTCCCCCCCCCCCCCCCCCCCCCCCGGTCCCCACTCATTCCCCCCCCATGAGCACAAGTACCTCCCCAGCTGCCCCTCATTACCCCGTTAATTACCCCCCGCTCATTAGTGCTCACCAGGGGCGCAGGCCCTGGACCAGGAGGGCGGCAGCAGCGATGGCCACGGCTCCACACAGGACGGGGACCAGGAGGGGCTGGGTGGGGGCACTGGGGGGCGGGGGCAGCTGGGGGGCTGGCTGCTGCCCACTGGACCCCTCAGAACCCCCCAAATCCCCCCAGACCCCCCAAGCCCTCCAAATCCTCCCTGGACCCCCCCAGCCCCCCAAATCCCCTCAGGACCCCTCAGAGCCCCCCAAATCCCCCCCAGGACCCACTCAGAGCCCCCCCCGGTGTGGGGCTCTGCTTCCCCGACCCCCAGCCACCCCCCCAGCCCTGAATGGGGACCCCCCCACAGCCCCCCATCATCCCCCACTGCCCCCGATCTCCCCCCACCTCCAGCCCCCTATAGCCCCCCCATGGCCCCCCAGTCTCACCCCCCAGGTGGGTGACGGCCTCCGTGGCCTGGGCGGCCCCCGACCCCTCTGGGTAGAGGCTGTGAACCCGCACCCGGTACCGGGCCCCGGGCGCAGCGGCCCTGGGGGGGGGACCCACGTGTCTGGGGGGACCCAGGCATCTGGGGCCCCCAGTGATGCCCCCATAATGGACCCAGGCATCCAGATCCCCCGGTGAACCCCCATAGCGCACCCAAGCATCCAGGCCCCCCAGTGACCCCCCCCATAGTGGACCCAGGCATCCAGGACCCCCCAATGACCCCCCAGAGCAGACCCAGGCATCCGGGCCCTCCAATGACCCCCCCCATAATGGACCCAAGCATCTGGGCTCCCCGGTGACCCCCCATAGTGCACCCAAGCATCCAGGCCCCCCAGTGACACCCCCCCCCCAGTGGACTCAGGCATCTAGGCCCCCCAATGACCCCCCCCCAAAGCAGACCCAGGCATCCGGGCCACCCCAGTGACCCCCCCATAGCAGACCCAGGTGTCTGGACCCCCCACTGACCGCCCCATAGTGACCCCGCTGTCCCCCCCTGTCCCCCCTCTCACCTGGCAGGAGGGTGCTGTGGGCCCCGGGGGGGCAACGGAGCCAGTCGAGGCCCCCCCCGCCCCCACCTCAGCCCATTCCACCAGGTACTGGGGGGCCGCGGGGGGGCCCCCTGGCTCCCACCACACCCCCAGTCCCGGTCCGGGCACCGGCTTCACCCGGACGCCCCGGGGGGGCGGCAGGTCTGGAGGGGGGACACACACAGGGGTGGTGGGGTTAAGGGGGGTCCTCGCACCAGCGCCCCGGGTGGGGGGGGGTGCGAAGGGCCCTTGGGGGTCGCGGGGGGGTCCCCACCTGTGCGGTCGAGGCGGAGGCGGGCAGGGGCCGAGGGTCCGGGGGGGCCCCGGGCGGTGACGGCGACGCTGACGGTGTCGGGGGGAAGGGGGCAGCGGCAGCAGGGGGGGTGCAGGCGGCGGGGGAGGCCCCGGTCCCGCTCCACCGTCACCGTGTACTCCCGGCCCCCCCCGGCCGAGGGGTCCTGCGGAGGAGCCGGGTTGGGGGGGGGCACGCTCAGCCCGGACCCCTTGGGGCTGCGGGGACCCGGGCGTCCAGGGCCCACATCCCGGGGGGGGGGTCCAGGGACCCCCAGCCCCCCCTCCCCCAAGTCAGACCCACCTTCCAGAGCAGGATCAGGCCCCGCTGCCCCCCCCCCGACTCCTCCTCTTGGCGCCAAACGTCCAGCGGCTCCTGCAGCCCTGGCGGGGGGGGGACAGGGCTCAGCCAGGCGCCCCTACCCCACAGGGACCCAGGAATTGCCCCCCCCAACATGGACCCAGGGGTCCGGGCCCCCCCCACCCCACAGGGACCCAGGAATTGCCCCCCCAACATGGACCCAGGGGTCTGGCCCCCCCCGACCCCACAGGGACCCAGGCGTCCGGGACCCCCCATCTCGCAGGGACCCAGGCATCCGGGCCCCCCCCCACCCCATATGGGACCCAGGGTGACCCACCGTGGGGGGGCAGGGTGAAGGCCTGGGGGGGGCTCCAGTCGCTCCAGAGACCCCCCTCCCCTGCGCAGCGCCCCTGCACCTCGTGGGCCCCCCCCGGCTCCAGCGCCCCGGCCTCGAACTCGAACCCCTCGGGCTCCAGGTCGGCTTCAGGCACCTGGGGGGGGGCAGTTTCTTGGGGGGGGGACACGGGGGACACCCCGGAGTCCTGGCCCTTGCAGCAGAGGGGTTGGATGGGAACCCCCTGCACCCAGTCCATCCCCCCCCAGCAGGGACGGTAGCGCAGGGCACAGCGGGGGGGGGGCAGCCCCCCCCTCCCAGCCCGGGGGTCGCATCCAGCGTACCGAGGGGGGGGGCGAGGGGTTCACCTGCAGCTGGGGGGGCGGCGGCTTCACTGGGCGGGGGGGGGCACAGTCTTAGACACCCCATGGGGGACCCAAGTGGCCGGGACCCCCCCACACACCCCCAGAGGACCCAGGCTTCCAGATCCCCCCCCCCCAGGAAGGACCCAGGCATCTGGGCCCCCCCATAACTGAGGGACCCAGGTGTCTGAGCCCCCCCCTCACCAGGAAGGACCCAGACCTCCATGCTGGGGGGGGGGCGTTGGGGGGTACCTATGTGGTCGAGGGAGAGGTTGAGGGGGGCCGTCACCTGCCGCCCCCCCGGCCCCTGCACCCACACGGCGTAGACGTCCCCCGCCGTCAGCGCCGCCCGTGGCACCAGCACCCACCGCTGCCCCCCCCGTGCCCGCGCCATCCCTGCACCCGCCGACACGTGCCTGCGGTGGGGGTGGGGGGCGTGGGTGTCAGGGTGGGGACCCTCGTGGTCACGTTCCCCCCCCACCACCACCAACCCCGACACTCACATCTTGAGGCTCTGGTAGCACAGGACGAGGGGATCGGGGGGGGGCTGGGGGCCCCCCCAGCTGCAGTTCATCCCCCCCCGGGGGCTCAGGCGGAAGCAGTGCAGCTCGGGGGTGCCTGGGGGGGTACGGGGGGGGGGGAAGGGGTCTGGAGGGGTGACCCGGGTGTCTGGGCCCCACACCCCCTCCCTGCAGGGGGACAGGTGTCCTGCCCCCCCCCCAAAAAGGGACCCAGGTGTCCTGCCCCCCACCCAAGGGACCTGGGTGTTCCACCACCCCCCCAAAGGACCTGGGTGTCCTGCCCCCCCAAAAGGATCCAGGCGTCCTAGCCCCCCCCCAAAGGACCCAGGTGTTCTGCCCCCCCCCCGAAAGGGACCAGGGTGTCCTGCCCCCCCCAAAGGACCCAGGTGTCCTGCCCCCCCCCCAAAAGGACCCTGTTGTCCTCTCCCATGCCCAGAGGGACCCAGCCATCCAGCTCCCCCCCCCGCGCCCCCCCGGGGACCCCTCTGACCCTCCGGGGGGGGCGCAGGGTCCCACCTCCCCGCACAGAGCCTGCAGCCATCACCACCAGCAGCAGCAGCCAGAGCCCCCCGGTCCCCCCCATGGCCTCCACCGCCTGCAGCTCCCCACGGCCTGGCGGGGGGGAGAGAAACCGCAGCCATGGCACACCCGCCCCCCCCCCCAAAAAAAGAGACCCCCCCCCCACCCCACCGTGGGGCACGGCGGGGGGGGGGAGGCCGAGGGGGGGGGCTCTACCTACCGCTCGCTGCCGGGGAGGAAATGACTCCCCATGCATCCGGGCACCCCAACCCCCCCCCCCAAAAAAAACCCGCAGGGGCTGGGAGGGGACCCAGCACCGCCCATGACACCCTCCGCGGGGGGGGGGGACACGAGACCCATTGCCCCCCCCCCGCCCCGGTCGCACCCCACCCACCGTGGGGCTGAGCGGCCTGGGGGACTGGGATAAGGGACGTTCGGGTGGGGGTGTGGGCCCCCCCGCGATAAGGACCAGGATAAGGGACAGGGGGGGTCCGCCCCATGGCGATGCGCCAGATGAGGTCATGGCTGGGGGGGGGGCTCTGTGCCCCCCCCCAGCCCCATGGCAGGTCGTGGGGTCACGGGGGGGGGAGGCCGGCTCCGGCTGCCCCACACGGCTGCGCTATGGGGCTGGGGCCCCCCTTGCGCTGCCCCATAACCAGCCCCATGCCCCCCCCCCGGTGTCCGTGTGCCCCCCCCGCCGCCGCCACCACCGCGGGCCCGTGGCAGGCCGGGGCGGCCATGGTGCCCGTAGGCCCCGTTGCCGCGGTGACCGCGGGCCTTCCAGGGCCGGCCTCCCGCCACACCGGGGCCTCGCTCTTCTCCCGGCGCCGTGAGGTCACCGGGCGGCGCTGACGTCACCGGTGGGGGGCTGAGGGGGGGAGAACCTAGGAAAATCAGCCTCGCGCTGACGTCACGCGGGCGTGACGTCGACGACGGGACTACATTTCCCGGCAGCGCTCCCCCCCAACCCCGGGCGGACGGTTGCGCGCAGGCGCGGCCGCCGCGCCCGCCCCCCCCGCCGATTGGCAGGCGCGCCGCCCAACCGGGCGCCGCCAGCTCCCCGCGCGGCCCCTCCCTCCCCGCCCCCCTCAGGAAGCGCCGACGGACGCGCCGGCCGGCCAATGGGGTGGCGGCGGGGAGGGGCGTGCGAGGAGCGACGCGGCCCTCGGCCAACCGGAGGGCGGCGGCGGCGGGCGGGGGCCAATGGGCGCGGGGGGGCGGGGCGCGGCGCGGGCGGCCCCGCCCGCCGCCGAGGCGGGTAGCAACAGTTGCCCCGGTGAGGGAACACGGAGGGCGCCATAGCCACGGTCGCCGTGGCGACCGCGCACCGGCCCCGGCCCGGCCCCGCCGCCCGCGCCCGCCGCCCCCGCCGCCCCCCCGCCGCCGCCGCCGCCCCCGGGCCGGGCCGGAACGAGGCCCCGCGGGGCCCCGGCGGCGGCCCCGGGCAGGTGGGTCCGCGCGGCGCCGCGCAAGATGGCGGCGGCGGCGGGGGCGGGGGGGGGGCACCGGGGCGGGGGGGGCGCGGCGGCGGGGCTGGGGCGGGGGGCGGGGGGGAGCGGGCCGGGCCCGGCGGCGGCGGCGGCCCCGGCCCCGGCCCCGGGATGGAGCCGGGCCCGGGCCGCGGGGGGCGGGGCCTGCCGCGCGCCCCGGCGATTGGTGGGCGGGCGGGCCAATGGGGGGAGGCGGGGCGGTGGGGGGAGCCAATGGCGGCGCGCGGCGGGGGCGGGGCGCGGCGGCAGCCCGGCGGTGATGTCACGCGGTGATGTCATGGCGCGGGGTGGGGGATGGGGGCGGGCGGCGCGGGGTGATGTCACTGCCGGGGCGGCCTTGCGCGCTCGCTGACGTCGCGCGTCGCCTGGCAACGGCCCGCGCGGGGTTAGGGGGCGGGGCGGGGCGGTGTGATGTCAGGCGGTGAGGCGGCGCCCCCTGGGGACGGTGCCCCGCTGTGACGTCACGCTGCGACGTCACGCTGGAGGAAGGGGCGGTGTCGCTCGCGGGCAGAGGTGACGTCACCCTCCGGCCCTCACCGGGCCGACACCCTGCCGCGACGTCGCACCGCGCTCTCGCGCCACGAGGTCGCGCCGTGATGTCACCCCGGGGGGGGGAGGCTCGGCTGGCGGTGGGTGGCAGGCCGCTGACATCACCAGCCGGCTCTGATGTCACCGCGTCCCTGCCCTTCCCCCCCCGCCGGCCTGTGTGGCCGGCGCCCGCCCCGTCACCTGTGACGTCACTGTGACGCCACTCTGCGGCACCACACCGCGACACCGCGCCCTGACGTCTCCCTGTGGCGTCACACAGCGGCGCGGTGCCGCCTCTGCCCCGCTTCCCCCTCCCCTCCCCCACTGATTTTTCTCTTTCTTCCCCATTTTTGCCCCCTCCCCCCCATTCCAGGCCCCCCCGTCGCCATGGCAACGCAGACCTACGTCACGGAGCTGACGGCGGCGACGACGCAGCAGCAGCAGCCGCCGCCGCCGGCCCCGCCCCCCGCCGCCCCCACCCCTTTCGGGGCGGAGCTGTCGGGGGGGCCCGCCCCCCCCGCGGCCCCCCCGCCGCCCGCCGCCCCCCCCGCGCCCCCCCCCCAGCAGTACATCGTCGTCACCGTGTCGGGTGAGTCCCCCGGAATTCGGGGGGGGGTCGCACCCCATCGGAGGTGGGGGGGTTGCAGCGGCTCTGACCCGTTTTCGCCCTTTTTCTCCCCAAACGCAGAGGGCGCGCTGCGGCCCAGCGAGGCGGTGTCCGAGGGCAGCCCCGCCCCCCCCGCGCCCCCCCCGGCCGGGCCCAGCCCGGGGGTGCAGCCGGTCCGGGCACCCAGGTGGGACCCCCAGCGGGGGGGGGGAATGGGGAGGGTAGAGTGGGCGGGGGGACCCCTCCCCACCTCGTGCCCCCCCCCCTTGCAGACCACCGGTGTCCCGCTGGCACAGGTGGGACCCCCCCCATCTCCACCCCCCCAAAGATCCGCTGTGGGGGGGGGTGACACCCCAGTGACCACCAAAACGAGGGGGGGTCCACGGCCATCTTTCTGTGTCCCCCCCATCTGCCTGTGTTCCCCCCCTCGCTGCACATCCCACCCCTGGTGTTTCGGGGGGGGCGTCCCCGTGCCCCCCCAACCTTCCCCCCCATTTCTGCCCCCCTCAGCGCTCCCCGGCGCCGAGCAGCACCACGGCCCCCAAACCCGGCCCCCCCCAGCCGCTGCCGGGACCCCAGGAGGTAAGCAGGAGTGATCGGAGTGGGGGGGGGTTTGGGGGGGGGGGGGGCAGCACCCTGACGCCCCCCCTCCCCGTGTTCTCCCCCCCAGGTGCAGCAGCTGCCGCCGGTGCCGGTGCAGCACGTCTACCCCGCGCCGGTGCCGTACGTGGAGGGTGGCGACGGCACCTACCCCCCCGGCACCATGTGAGTGTGTCCCCCCCCCGTGCCTGCACCCCCTTCTGTTTTCTTTTGGGAGGTGGGAAGACCCCCACCACCTCACTCACCCCCCCACCCGTCTTTTCTCCTCGCCCCCCTGCAGCCGCTCGGGGTCGTACCCCTACGCCGAAACGCCGCTCTATGGCCAAAACGCCGGCACTGGCTACTACGAAGCGTCGGGGGGGGCCCCGGTCCAGCCCAGCCCGCCCCCCCCAGCTCGCAGGCGGCCGCCGGCAGCGCCCCCGTCCCCATGTATGTCTCGGGGGGGCAAATTCTGAGCAGCCCCCCCCCGGCACCGCCACCCCTGCCACCCCCGGCACCCCCGGCACCGCCGCTGGCACCTACGTCATCCAGGGGGGTTACATGCTGGGGGGTCTGGCCAGTCGTACTCCCACACCACCCGCGCCTCCCCCGCCACGGTGAGACCCCCGGGCTGGGGGGGGGGGGGCACAAAACTGGGGGGAAGCTCCTCCTCCCCTGAGAGGATTTTGGGGAGAAAAACGGGAGGTTTGGGGAAAATGGGGCTGGAATTGGGGGGGGGGGGGTGTCACTGCCTGTGGGGTGTTTTGGGGAGAAACTGAGGGGATCGGGGGGGGGGCGGGATTTGGAGGGGGAGGATGGACCCGGGGTCGGGGGGTGAGTCCCGGTGGGCGGGTGGGGGGCACCCGTGCCTGAAGGGTTTGGGGAGAAAACCCCAGGTTTGGGGGAAATGGCCCCATGGTGGGGGGTGAGCACTGCCCTGGTGGGGGGCCGGTGACACCATGTCCAGTGTTTGGGGGAGAAAATGAAAAGTTTGGGGCAAAATGGCCTCCGGGGGGGGGCACCCCCCCCATCCTCTCCCCTCCTGCTCCCCTTCCTCTCCGCCCCCAATACCTGGTGGCAAACCACGAGGACGGAGAGCGACGCCGCGGGAGCGTTTCGGGGGGGTAAATGGAATATTTTGGGGGTGCGGGGGAGTACGTGTGCACACGGGAGGGTGACAGCATGTGCCCCCCCCCTTCCCCGTGCCCCCCCCCCTCGCCAGGTGCAGTGGCTGCTGGACAACTACGAGACGGCGGAGGGGGTGAGCCTGCCCCGCAGCACCCTGTACTGCCATTACCTGCTCCACTGCCAGCAGCAGAAGCTGGAGCCCGTCAACGCCGCCTCCTTCGGCAAACTCATCCGCTCCGTCTTCATGGGCCTGCGCACCCGACGCCTCGGCACCAGGTACCGCCCGCCACCGTGACGACCCCCCCCGGGACCCTCCCCGGACTCCCCCCGCTAACCTCCTTCCCCCCCCGCCAAGGGGTAACTCCAAGTACCATTACTACGGGCTGCGCATCAAGGCCAGCTCGCCGCTGCTGCGGCTGATGGAGGACCAGCAGCACCTCGCCATGCGGCAGCAGCCCTTCGCCCAGAAGCAGAGGTAAAAGCCCCAGCCCTGCGCTCTCCCCCCAAACACCCACACCCCCCCCGCGATGCCCCCCCCCACTTCTCCCTTCTCCCACCGCAGGCTGAAGCCCATCCAGAAGATGGAGGGGATGACCAACGGGGTGGCCGTGGGGCAGCAGCCGCCGGCCGGGCTCTCTGACATCAGCACCCAGGTCCAGCAGTACCAGCAATTCCTGGGTGAGGACACCCCCCCACACACACACCTCCTTCCTCTCTCCCTGTGGCCCCCGCCCCCCGGTGCTGTAACCGTGTGTGTGTGTCCGTCCCCCTGCTGCCCCGCAGACGCCTCCCGCACCCTGGCCGAGTTCCCCGAGATCGATCTCCAGGGGAAGCCGCTGCCCGAGGGCGCCTGCGCTGAGGACGTCAAAGTTTTCCAGCTGCTCTACCGCGAGCACTGCGAGGTGGGGGGTGTCCCCCGCCCCTTCCCCCAAATCCCCCCCCGCCCTTCCTGGCCTCGGGGGAACCCCCTGACACCCTCCATTGCCCCCCCTACACCCCCCCCACCCCCCCACCCCTCCCCAGGCCATCGTGGACGTGATGATAAACCTCCAGTTCACGCTGGTGGAGACGCTGTGGAAAACCTTCTGGAGGTGCAGCCTGAGCCAGCCCAGCGAGGCCGCCCCCGTCGCAGTGTGAGTGGGGAGGTGGCGGAGGGGGGGGCAACGCGCTGAGGTGGTGGACTTCCCCCCCCACTTCCACCCCAGCCTTTCCCCATTCCCTGTCCCCGGTGACGCCGGCGGTTGCCCCCGTAGCCACGACGAGGCGGAGAAGCGCCTGCCCAAGAGCCGCCTGGTCGTCCTCTCCAAATATGAGCCCGTTCTCAGGTGGGCCAAGGACTGCGACCACGCGCTCTACCAGGGGCTGGTGGAGATCCTCATCCCTGACGTCCTCCGGCCCATCCCCAGTGAGTCCCCCGTGCCCCCCCGCATCCCCCCTCCGGACCCTCACACTCCCCCCGCCTCACCCTCCCCCCGCTTCTTCCTCCCCCAGGTGCCTTGACGCAAGCGATCCGAAATTTCGCCAAGAGTTTGGAGAGCTGGCTAACGAACGCCATGATGAACATCCCCGAGGAGATGGTCCGCGTGAAGGTAAGGTGGAGGGGGGAACAGCGTGGCAGGGGTGACCGCGGGGTGCCCTCCCCCCCTCCAGCCCGGTGCTGACCCCCACGTCCCCCCCCCGGCCCCCCAACTCCCCGCAGGTGGCAGCAGCAAGTGCCTTTGCCCAGACGCTGCGGCGCTACACATCCCTTAACCATCTGGCGCAGGCGGCGCGCGCCGTCCTGCAGAACACGGCCCAGATCAACCAGATGCTCAGCGACCTCAACCGGGTCGACTTCGCCAACGTCCAGGTGCTGCCGCGGGGGGGCCCCCCCCAAAAACGGGGAAAAAGGGAGGGCTGGGGGGGGGGCGGGGTGAGGGGATGGGGACATGCCGGGGCTCTTGCTGGATGGGATGTGGGGGTCAGGGCAGTGGGGACCTTTGGGGATGGGGCAGGACACCCGGGCTTCTCCCTGTCCGTCCCCCCCAAAAAGAAGTAATGGCAGGGGGACTCTGGGATGCCTTTGGGTGCTGCTGTGGGGATGGGGGCGTGTTTTGGGGCTGGGGTTTTTTTGGGGGACTGGGGGGTTTGTTTTGGGGCTGGGGTGCACCCCAGGGTTGTGGGGCCCAGCTGCCCCATGGCTCCAGGAAGCCCCACAGAGCCATTCCTGCCCCCCAAGTCCCCCCCCCACCTCAGCAGAGGGTCCCCAGAGCACGGCAGGGCAGCGTGGGGTTGGGGGCCGCACCAGGGGGGTCAGGGGCCACGCTGGTGCGTGCGTATGTGGGGAATCCGAGCCTCCCCTGACCCCCACACCGCGTCCCCCCCCGGCAGGAGCAGGCCTCGTGGGTGTGCCGGTGCGAGGACCGGGTGGTGCAGCGGCTGGAGCAGGACTTCAAGGCGACGCTGCAGCAGCAGAACTCGCTGGAGCAGTGGGCGGCCTGGCTGGACGCCGTCGTCGCCCGCGTCCTCAAACCCCACCAGGGCACCCCCGGCTTCCCCCGTGCTGCCAAGCTCTTCCTCCTCAAGTGGTCCTTCTACAGGTGGGTGCCCCCCCCACCCCACAGACACCCCCCCGCGCCCCCGGCCACCGTCGTTGCCCCGGTGACACCGTCGCCGTCCGTCTTTCCTGCCCGCGCTGCAGCTCGATGGTGATCCGGGACCTGACCCTGCGCAGCGCCGCCAGCTTCGGCTCCTTCCACCTGATCCGGCTGCTCTACGACGAGTACATGTACTACCTGGTGGAGCACCGTGTGGCACAGGCCCGCGGGCAGAGCCCCATCGCCGTCATGGGAGAGGTGAGGGGCTGGGGGGGGGTCACAGGGGGGGCGTGTCAGCGTGTGTTGTCCCCCCACCCTGCCCCGGGGCCTCACCGTTGCTCTCTGCCCGCAGTTTGCCAACCTGACGAGCTCCCTCAACTCCCTGGACCCCGACAAAGGTAAGTGTGTGTGTCACCCCCCGCCATGGCACTGCCCACCACTATGTGCGTGTTAACTCTGAATCCTACTGGTGACAGCCCTGTGTGTGCGTCTGCGCATGTTAACTGTGAAACCTACTGATGACAGTTGCATCGCTCCGTATGTGTGTGTGTGTGTGTGAGATCGCTGAAATCAACTGATGGCAGCATCACGACTGTGTGCATGTGAACGCTGAAACCTACTGATGGCAGCATAATGAGTGTGTGTGTGTTAACTCGGGAACCTACTGATGGTACCTGTGCTTAGCCCGTTGCCACAGGCAGTGACAGGGTTTCAATGGGGGGGGGTGCTGGAGGTGCCAGCCATGTCACGCTGCCCTAAGCCCACCCCTGCTGTCCCCCCACCAGACGAGGAGGAGGAAGAGGAGGAGGAGAGCGACGAGGAGCTGCCGCAGGAGATAGGGCTGGGGGAGGGGGCGGCGCTGCCCCCTGACCCCCTGGAGCCGCCAGCCAAACTCCCCCGCACCGATGCCCGCGGCCTCTTCGTCCAGGCCCTGCCCTCCAGCTGAGGGCCCCCCCCCCGCCCGGTACCCCCCCCGCCCCCCCCCCCACGCTTTCACCCCTGCCTGGGCCTCCCGCGTCCCCCCCTCCCCGCAGCTCCCCAGCGGGGGGGGGGGCCCGGGGGGGCCGCGGGAGTCGCTCAGCGGCGACAATGTGCCTTAAGCAACGCGCCGGGATCGTGTGCCAAAGCCCCCCCGGCCCCCCCGAGGGGATAGACACGGGGGGGGGCGCGGGGGGCCCCGCTGCTCCAGCAAGGGAATCGCAGGATTTGGGGATGACCCCTCCCCGAGGGGGGGGCAACTTAGGGACCCTATGGGGGGGGGGGTAAATGCTGGGGGGGGGGGGGCAAGAGGGCAAAAAACACCCCGGGGCAGGGGGGCGCACAGAGACTGCTGGGGGGGGGGAATCACAGACACCCCGGGGGAATCCTGGATGCTGCCCCCCCCCCCCCGCCCCCCAGAACACTATTGGGGGGCAACTCCCCCCCCCAGCCCCCCCCGCCCACCCCCCCAGTGCCAAACACCCCCCCACCCCCGCTGCCTTATGCCAGGACCCCCCCCCTGCATGAAGGGGCCCCCCCGCCCCCCCCGAGCTTCAGCCCCCTCCCCCTGTATTAGATATTCTAGTTTTCGATCAATTCTGTGCTTTTGTACCCCCCTGCCCCCCCCCCCCCCCGCGTGTCCGGGGCCCCCCCGGGGGGAGGGGTTGGTGTTTGTGGCCGCAATCGAGAGCCCGTGTGAAAAACCTCTATTTTGGGGGGGGCGGGGGCCCCCCCCCGCACCCTCCCCCCCCCGGTGTCGTCCTCCCCCGCAGACGCTGTTTTCTACCTTTTGTAGTTCTTTCTTAAGAGGAATAAAATCCGCCGTGGTCTTTGCCCCCTGCCCCTCCCTGCGCCGCTGGGGGGGGGGGGGGGGCCAAAACCGCCAGGATTCACCCCAAAACCCCGGTGAATGAAGGCACTGGAGATGTGGAAATGGGAATATTTATTAGGAAGAGGGGCTAGGGGGGAGGGGGGGGGTCCAGCCTCCTTGGGGGTGCCCTGCCTTCCCCCCCACCTTGAAACACTGAACGGAAAAAGGAGAGAAAAAAAAAACCCCAAACAAAAACCCCAAACGGTCCCAAAATGGGGGGGGGGGGGGGCGGGCAGGACACCAATCCCCCCCCCCCCCCGCCCTGGGGGGCCCTACAGCACAATCCAGGTGTAGCGCTCGTTGTCTGCCAGCACCTTCAGGGAGCAGCCTGGGGGCAGAGGGGGGGGGGTGAGTGGTGGGAGGGGACTGCCCCCCCCAGGACCCCGCAGGGACCCCCCCCCCGGCCCCACCTTTGTGCAGTGCCTCGTTCGTCATCCTGTTGACATAGCGGCCGCTGCTCTCGGGGACAAGCCATTTCATCACCGTGTCCACGCAGCCCTTGCGGTACGAGCTCCAGACGCTGCCGCTGGGGGGGGGGGGGGGCTGCGGTCCATCCCAGCACCCTGAGCCCCCCACCCCAAATTTCTCTGGGGTGGCCACAACACCCCCAAGCCTGGCACCGGCCACAGGTCCTCCAGCCCCCGCCAATTACCCCCGCCCCCAAATTGCCCCCCGCCCCCCCCGTGCCCTGCAAGCCCCCGATCCCCCAAATTGCCGCCACCCTGCTGTGCCACACCCCCACCTCGTCTGTCCCTTGACCTCGGTGAGGTCCCCCACGCTGACGGTGACGAAGGTGCCGGTGTTGAGGTCCCAGGCGACCTTCAGGCTGGTGTGGTAGGTCTTTGGTCTGCGGGAGAAGGGGGCTCAGCTCGGGGAGGGGGCGGAGGAGGTGGTGTTTTAGGGTGGGGTGCATCGTTCGTGGCCCCCCCTGTCCCCTCACCGAAGCTGTCCCTCCTCATCGGGCGAGGGGAAGGCCAGGAGCAGCAGCCCGATGTTGATGACGACCTGGTTGGTCTCGGGGCACACCTGGGGGGGGCAACAAAGCAGGGGGGGGTCAGAGTGAGCTGGAGGGGCCCGGGGGGGGGCCCTGTCGCATCCCTGCCCCCACCTCGAGGATGACGATGTCGTAGTCACTGAAGGAGCAGAACTGGCGGGACCAGGCGGCGTCGTTACGGATCACCTCGTTAATGACGTATTCGAAGTCCAGCGTCAGCTGCTCCACCGTCAGGTACTGCCCCTGGGGGGGGGGGGGCAAGCACGCGTCACCCCCCTGAGGCGCTGCACTGATGGGGGGGTGACCCCAAAGCCCCCCCCCCACACTCACCTGCGCCGTTGCCCGCTCCTTCAGTGGCTTCAGGCTGCGCCCACGCAGATCGGTGACAACAAAGGGCAGGGAGATCTTGTCGTCCTCGTATTCTGGGGGGGGGGGGCAGACAAGGTGAGGGGGGGGCACCCCCAAGGCTGGGGGGCACCCCCGAGGGGACCCCAAGTCGCCCTGCCAGCAGCTCACCCTCCTCGGGCACGGCGGGCTCGCCGGGCTCCAGCACATAGCGCAGTTTGGTGTAGTTGACGTAGCCGGGCTCGGGGGCGGGGGCGGCGGGGGCACAGGGGGGGCCGGGGGCAGGGGGGGGCTCACCCGGGGGGCTACCGTCCCCCCGGGGGGAGGTGGGGTGCAGGCGGCAGCGCCCCGAGCCGGCCGGCCCCGAGCAGGGGGGGGCAGCGGCGGGGATAGGCGGGAGGCGGCACTCAAAGCCGGTGGCAGCAGTGCCGCCGTCGCCTTCCTCCTCCTCGTCCTCCTCCTCGTCCTCCTCACCCTCGCCACCGGCCAGCACCGGCCCCGTGGCCTCCTTGGCACGTCGGAAGATGTCGGCCACGAACTCTTTGGCTTTGGCCACGGCGGGGGAGAGCCCTGCGCCCGCCCGGCCCTGCCCGTCCCCTGACGCCACCCGACCGTCGAGGGGCTGCGCTGGCGTCCCGGCCCCTTCCCGCTGCCCTGGCTCCTCCGGCCGCGGCGGGACGCATCCCACCCGGCGACAGGGCACCGGCGGGCTCCGGCGCTCGTACAGGATTTGGCAAGAGCTGCTGTCACCTGCGGGAGGAAGGAGCCGGGAGGTTACAGCGAGGGGGGGGTCCCGGTGAGGCGCAGCGGGGGTCCTGGCGGCGCCGTACCTGCGGCGTGGACGGCGACGGCGCAGGCCACCAGGGAGTAGCTGGTGTTGAGCAACACAACCTGGTCCTTCTTGAGCTGGAAGGCAGGCTGGAAGGTGGGGAAGGGGTACACCACCTGGTACTTGGTGTGCAGCATGAAGCCGTGCCGCAGGCAGTGCGCCTGCCGGTCGCCTGGGGGCAGCCAGGGAGAAGCGATGCCTCAGCGTGGGGTTGGGGCGGGGGGCCGGGCCGGTGGTGGCCCCGTGGTGTGGGTTTGGAAGTGGGGGGGAAAGGTTCGGCGGCACAGCAGGGGCTCACCGGGGTGGGCGAGGGCCATGTCCCGGCAGCCGGGGCAGTGTCGGGGGGGCGGCATGGCTACAGCGCTGATGTAAATGTCACGGTGGTTTTCGTCGCTCATCATCATCATGTTGACAAGGAGGCCGTTGGCGGAGCGGGTGCTGGGGAGGGGGTGGAGCGGTGAGAAGGCAGCCCCTGTTGGGGGGGGCAGACACGGTGGCGAGGTCGGGGGGACACACGTGCTCACTTGAAGCCAAAGACGATGACCTTGGAGGAGTCGCTGGGCCACTCGCAGACCGTCAGGTACAGGTCGCTGTAGATCTCCTCGTCCTGGAAGAGCCGAACCTGCCGCACCTGCAGGAGGGGACGCGGTGGGAGGGAGGCGGCTGCTGGGGGGGGCCCCCCAAATGCCGGGGGAAGCTCCCGGGAGGGAGGGGTTGTCCGTCCATCCGTCTGTCTGGTGGAGGCAGGTGGGTGTGATACCAGTTTGAGCTTGCTGTGGACGTTGAACTCCCACCAGTAGAGATGGTAGATGTAGAAGGAGAAGTCATCGTCGCTGCTGTTACTGGTGTAGGACAGGACGTAACGGCCACACTTGGAGAACCCGAGGAAGATGTGCCTGGTGGGGGGGACGATGCGGGGGGAGACACATGCAGCAGCCTCAGCCTGGCGCACCCCCCACCCCGCAGATGAGGGGGCCCCCCCGCGTGCCCCCCGCCCCGCACCGGACCCTCACCCCGCACACAGAAAGTCCTCGTCCACGATGCTCTTCAGGGAGACGCAGACCCGCGGCGGCAGCTTGCGGAAGAGCCGGGGCGAGAGCTGCCCGCTGATCTGGGGGGCGGGGTAGCACCATCAGGGGACCCCCCCCCGGCCTCCAGCCACCACCCCCCACAACCCTCCCCACCCCACACCCACCTCCAGCCCCCCAACACCGCCCTCCCACCATCGCCCCTCTCCAGGTTCCCCCCCCCCCGGGCTCCCCCCGCCCGTCCCTGTGTCCCCCAAACCCCTCACAGACCCCCAAATCAGGGGACCCCCCCCAACCACGACCGCCCCCCCCCAGGGATCCCCGCCCTGTCTCCTCCGACACCCGGTGCAGTGTCCCTCCCTCCTCAGCCCCCTGCCGCACACCCCCTGCCCGCCATCTCCCTCAGAGCCCCCTCAGCCGCCCCATCCTCCCCTCAGGCCCCCCGCCGCCCCCCGCTCACCTTGACGCGGTCGAGCTGCCTCACGACGTGTTCGCGGCGGCCCCGTGGGCCCGACCCGGCCGAGGACCCACCCGCCGCCCCCGCCAGGCCCCGCTTTCCCCCCGGGCCGCCCCGCTCCGATTTCGAGCTGGGCGCCATTTTCCCCCGGCCCCCTCAGCTTCCGGAGCGCCCCGGCCCGCCGCCGACGGCCCGCCCACGCCGCGCGCCCATTGGCCACTCCTCCACCGCCCGCGCCTCTCATTGGGGGACCCAGCAGCTCGAGGCGGGCACCCCCCTCTCCATTGGCCCGTCGCCCCCTTCAATCCCCAACGCGCCCCACCCCGGCGACGCCCTATGACCAATAGGACCGCAGCACCCGCGCCGTGATTGGGCCACCCTCCCGCCCTTCCGCGCCGGAGCGGGTTGCTATGGCGAAGAGGCACCGGCGGGGTGGGGGCGGTCCCTGGGGAGTGGGCGGGGCCTGGCAGCAGCCGTTACCATAACGACGGGGATGGGCGGCAGCACCAGGCCCGGGCCGCGCCCGAGGGGTCCTAGCGCCCCCCCCCCCCCCCCCGCCCCCGACGCGGCGGGGCGGGGGGAATTCACCGAACCCCGGCTTTTTCTTCTTAAAAACTTTATAGATTTGTGTGTGAAAGCACAAAATAAACCCGTTGCGCAGCCCGGCCCCTGGGGACAGGCACTTGGAGGGGTGACGGGGAGGGGGGGAGGAGAGGGGTCCCTGCCCGCCCAGCCACCGCAGGAGGGGGGCAAAGTGCTTTTTGGTGTGTGTGGGGGATGGACGGGGACCCCGGGAGTGACTGAGGGGGGGGTTAGTGTCATTGTGTCCCCAGAGGGAAGGACCGGGGGGGGGGACACGTAGCAGCTCTGATCCCTGTGATTGTCACAGCAGCGCCTGGGGGGGGGGTTGTCCTGTGTGTGCCCCCCCCCTTCCCCAAAAGCGCTTGCACCCCCATTTGGTCCCAGCCCCGGGGTGGGGGGGGCAGCTCATCAGCGGAACTTTTGGAGCTGGAAGAGAAGAGGGGGGGCGGTGAGGGGGAGCAGGGGGGGACCCCCAGAAAGACACCCCCCCCCCCCAGGCCTGCCCCTCACCTCGCTCTCCACCAGGTTCCTCTTGTACAGCGCTTCCTTGGCCGCATCCTGCTGAGAAGGAGATGTCGGAGGGGGGGGATGAGTGGGGCCCCCCACCCCCAATAGCACCCTTGGGTGCTGGTGTACCCCACGGCGGTTTTGGGGGCTGCCTCACCCGGTTGCCCTCGGTGCCCAAGCGCCTTGCCGTCTCGGTGTAGAGCTGCAAGTATCGCTCCAGCTGGGCCAGGTACTCTTAAAAAGAGGAGAAAAAGGGGAAAATAAAGTCGGGGGGAGGGCATGGACACCCCCACCCGTGCCCCCCCCCGCCCCCCCAACACACACTATGGAGACACCTCACCTTTGCGGAAGATGGGGTCGCCATGCTGCAGGCGCGACCGCAGGAGCTGGCTGCGCCGGGCGATGTCCTGGTACTGTTCCCGCAGCTCAGGGGGGACCGGCCGCTGCGCCTGCCGGTACGCCAGCATCTGCAGGGACAGGGAGCACGGTGGGGGGAACATACACACGTAGTGGTGACGGTGCGGGGGGGCATGCAGCGGTGAGGGGAGCCCCCCCGAAACGCTGTAGGCATGGCGTCAGCAGTGCTCACCTTCCTCTCCAGCTTTTCCTGGTCGAAGGCCAGCAGGTTGAGGCTGGGCAATGCCGGCATGGCCCTGCTGCGGGGAGGGGGGAGACGGCCCCGGGTGAGGTGGGGGGAGGATGGGGAGGGGGCGGTACCCCCCCCCCAGACCCCCAGGCTCGGCCCGCGATGTACCCCCAGCCCCGTCCTTTCAGGACACCATCTGCCAGCACAGGCCGGTTGGCTGGGAAGGAGAGGAACGGGGGTCCCGGGGAGGGGGGGGCCGACTGGCCCTAGTGGGGTGGGATGGGGACCCAGCCCTCCCCTCCTTGCTCCTCATCTCCCACCTTGGTCCTTGCTCCTCTCCTCCATGCGATGCCTGCCCTTTTCTCCTCCTCCTCCTGCAGCCGGACGGGGCCGGGGTGGGGTTTAAATTCCCACTCTGTGCCACTCCCCAGCTGCCAAACTGGCCTCATCGGCAACGGCGAGCATCGAGACCCCTGGATTGGGACACCCCTGGATTGGGGGTGGGAGCAGCCACCGAGGAAGGGATGGAGCAGGACAAGGTGTCCAGAAATCAGAGTTTTCCTGGGCTGTGGCTCTGGCCTGCGCCCCTTTGGGTAAAAGCAGGCCCCGTGGAGGAAGAAGGGGAGGAAGAGGAGGAGAAGAGGTGCAGGCAGGGCCGGCCTCGCTACAGCACCGAGCAGATGGCTGTCCTGAAAGGGAAGGAAAAACGGAGAGGAGAGACGGTGAACGGCATCTGCCGTGCCGGCGTCATGTCCCCATCCCAGCCTGGTCCCCCCGAGGATGATCTGGATCCCACCAACCGCCCCGGTCAACCCCCAAACAGCCCCCGAAAGAGGGTGCCAAGCCCCTGCCGCCCCAGCGTGCCCTGCCAGCGGTGCCACTGCACCGCGGCACTTGCCAGGTAGCCCCCCGGCACTCGCCTGTTCACTTCCTTTGCGGGAGCAACGGCCGGTTTGGGTTTGGGGACGGCAACCTGGAGGGAGAGCCGGGTTTAAGAGGGTGTTTCCCCCCCGGCCGCAGCATTTATTTAATGGATGGGGAGCCCGAGGGCAACTGGGGCCTGCGGGCAGCATCCGGTGCCCGCTGCGGCACTTACCGGGGGCATGGTGCTGGGGTTGATGACCAGCCAGCGCTCCGTCCTCATCTCCAGCTGCTGGGAGCTCAGGGGCTCCCTGATCCGCACAATCACTTCCAGTTTCCCCCCCGTGGGCCGGCGGCCATCCAGCAGCTGGGAGAGAGGAGGGAAATACCATTAACAAACCGGAGAGAGGATGGAAATCCCATTAACAAACTGGAGAGCTGGTGTCCACCCCCAAGAGATGGCGGTGGGGGTGATGACGGGCCCCGGTGCTCCTCACCTCAATGATCTCCCGAACCTCGCACACCGTCTCCAGTGCCGCCAGCTTGAGCTGGGCTGTGCCGATGACACGGTCCATCTTGAACAGCCCCCTGGGAGAGCGGAGAGGGGTAAAACCAGCTCAGGGTAGCCAGAAGAGAGGGGAAAACCTCGGTCTCTTACCCTTTATGCGCCACTTCAAACTTGATGCCTTTGGCCTGAAGGACCCGCCGGAGCCCCCGGTGCCCTCGGTTCATGTACAGCTTGAACTGCTCCTTGAATTCTGCCAAGGGAACCACCGCACCAAAACCACGGCATCAACAGGAGGAGCAGCGCCGAGCCCCCAGCGAGATGGGGGCCAGGAGCAGAGCTGCGTTAATTACCCCCACTCTGTCACACTAACGATTCTCAGCCCGGAGCCTTGGCACGCTCTGCAGTGATGGCGTGGAGCCTTCGTGTCGCTCCCTTGGTACCAGCCCCCTCCCTGCCTCTCGGGAAGGGCAGAACGGGGCACTTACCGGGAGAATCGGTGTTTTTGATGACGTTGGTCTTGTCTTTTTGAGCTTCCTCCTGCCAAGGTAAAGGTGGGAGGGTGAGGGCTGAGCCGCTCGGCCGGGGAGCACGGTGGATGGATGCCGACTTACCGCATTGGGGTAGGGGAACTCGAAGCGCACGAAGGCGTCCAGATCATTGGGAGCCACACCTGCAAGACCAACATGGCGTGAGCGCCGTGCCGGCGGTGCCGACCACTCGCAGGTTGCCGCGGCAGAGGATTCATGGTCCTCCCTGGGCCCCCGCACTGTCCCTGAGCTCTGCCAGCACAGGCAGCTGCCTGCTGCTCCCTGGGGAGCCTGCCTGGCATATCAGGGCTTTGGCAGGACCATCACCATGTCCTCACCGCTCCCCGCGGGTGAGAACAGCCGGGGAAGCAGTGCACGTTAATGAGCGCTGGCAAGGGGCCCAGCTGCCCCCGGGGCATTTTAACAGCAGATAATTAAGAAAAAAGACAGTTGTCAGCGGGCACCCGGCGCAGCAAGGGGGAAACAAGCAAACCCCAGCGCTCCCTCCTCCCCACCACGGCGAGGATCCCCAGCCGCCAGGCGCCGGTTGACAGCTGCCGGGCAGTGCCGGTGGCTTGCAAGCTGCCGCGAGCCCTTTGGGCCGGTGCCTACAGCTGAGCAGCGTAGCCTGAGCTGGGGAGGTCTCCGTAGTCATGGCCGTCCTGCACTCTCCCCGCCGTTTTCTCTCACCTGGCGGTGCCGGGAGGTTGATCCCTTTCACTATCGACAACACCATGTCATTGCTGTTCAGCTCCGGAAAGATCCTGTGGACGGCGAGAGCAGAAGAATCCCATCAGCGCCCGCCCATCCTTCCTCGCCTGCGGAAGCCACGCTCGGCCAGCAAGCCCCTACTTGATGACGCTGAAGGTTCGTTGCTCATAATGGTACTTGGGCAGCGGGAAGCCCCGGGCGTGGGCCTGCTTCAGGATCTCCATATTCTGCTTGCAGTCCTCAGCCAGCTTCTCAAACCTGGCGGGGAGAACGGCTTACGGCAATGTCCTCATCTTCCTCGGCACCACCGCGCTCTCGTGGCGAGGAAGGTGCCTCCCCCTGTGGCAATCCTGCCCTCTCTGCCTGCCCGCACCACCCCAGCAGACAAACACTGCGTGCACTAGCCAGCAGACTCACTTGGTCGTCTCCGCAATGTTCCCCAGGTGAGTGAACTGCTTGGAGTAATTCATGCACATCTGGGAGGAAGAGGAGAGAAGAGGAAGGTTTCTGCATCCCGCCGGCCTCCTGGCACAGGTGGCCACAGAGGAGCAGAGCTCCTTGGGCAGCCATGGCAGCCCCAACGCCAGATCCACCCGACCCAGCACTCCCTGGACACGTTGGTGCTGGGTTTTCCAAGCCCAGAGGCATTGCCCCTTTCCCGAGTGTCCTGCTCCAGCCTGGAGGTTTCTTCTCCAGCAGAAAACCCTGCTTCAGTCCAAACTCAGCCTCGATTTATGCCAAGATTTAAAGCACCCTTCCCTTGGAGAGGGAAGCAGCTCATTTCCTTCCTCCTCACTATCCTTCCTTCCTCATCTACAGTGAGGAAGGACCCCCCCTCCAGGTCTCCCCTCTTTCATTGCACACTTCACACAGCCCCACATGGCCTCCTGCCTGCCTTGTTCTCAATCTCTCCTCACATGCGGCCAAAATAACCCTATTTTTTGGCCGTCCCCTGGGCTCCGCTACCTCGTGCTGCTGCCGGATCAGCTTCATCAGCTCCAGGTACTGGCTGGCTGCCTCGGGAGAGATGTGCACCCCCCGACGCTGCACGAGCACAAAGTCCTCCTTGTTCACGGGGGCTTCGGGTACCTGGAACGGAGGGAAGGGGTCAGATCTGTGACACGAGGAGCCTGCCCAGAGCCACAAACCTAAAAAAACCCCTGACCTTGGTTATATCGACAGGCAAACCGTTCTGCGAGGCCTCGATCATGGGATCCAGCCCTTTGGCCTGGCGCAGGAAGAGCTTTGCCCCCTCGATGTCATTCTTCTGCTTGGCACGGAGGGCGGCCTGCATCAGCTGCTTCCTTCTGCCTTCCAGGAATGCCAACTGCTGCTGGGCTACAGGGGAAGAGGGGGGCTCAGCATCCTCACCCTGGTCCCATCATCCCCCCAGCATGGTCAGACTCAGCGAGGACTGAGCGTTGGTTCAGGGTGGTACCTTTTGCGGTGGTTTTGGGGGCTGGTTTGGCCACTCCGGCAGAATTGGGGGCACCCGCAGAGGAGGTTTGGGGAGGTGGCGGTGGCTGCTTGGGCTGGGAGGCGGTAGCGGCTCTCGCTGGGGCAGGGCTGGCGGCAGGCTGTGCCGGGAACAGAAGGGATGGTGTCAGAGGGGGCTGCAATAGGAAGAACACGAAACATCCGCTCCTCAGGCGTGGGAGGGCCGGGCGTACCCTCGAGAGCACTCCCCACTCTCTGTTTTGGATTCCTGCGGCAGCGGGAGGGAGTCAGACAGGGGGTCCCGAGTCCCCAGAAACCCCGACCTTTGCCTTTTCAGCACCATCATCCTCCTCATGGACCTCCTGGCTGGCCAGCTTCATAGCAGTTTCCAGCACTCCAGCGATGCTTTGGTCTCCGGACGGCTTCTCCATGCCCTGGATAGGCTGGAAGCCTGGCCAAGAGGGGTGCAAAGGGGAAAAGCTGGGTGGTACCAAAGGCTGCCCCACCTCGCTGGGCTGGAGGGGTCCAAATCTTCCTCCTCGCGGCACACCAGCTTTGGGAAACAGCTCCGAGAAGAGCTCGCCATGAAATGGACAGGGAAAATACCTGGCGGAATGGGCAGCTCCGAGAAATCCACCGTTTTCCCAGCTTTGTGTGCCCGGATGGCATCCTGGTATTGCTGGAAGGGAAAGCGGAGGCTGAGCAGGGCCACGGTGGGGCCAGCAGCACCACGCCAGCTGGCAGAGCGCGCGGCTGCTGCACCTTGACGATGCGCTCGTGCATCCGGGCCTTCCGGTCATCTCCCTTGCTCTTGGCCTGCGCCGCCGCCGTCTTGTACCGCTCCATCCTCTGCTGCAGAGCCTCCAGCACATCCCGGGGAGCGGGGGGAACGTCTGTTTGGGGGGAGAGCCAGAGAAAAGCTTCAATTGCCTTTCTCTTTGAACTTCCCTTTCCTTAGAGAGCAATTTGGGGTTAGAAATTAGCTGTTGGGGCTTCTACCTGCCGCATGAGATGCTGGTTTAACTTCTGGCACAGGCACTGCTGCGGCAGGCTGCGTCTGGCCAGGCGACAACTCCTTTGGCAGCTGGTCTGTGGAGAAGGAAGCGATTGGCACCCGCAAATGAGCAGCAAGGTAATGGCTGCATCCACCAGGATAAGCAGAACAGCCATGCTGGCTTTCTCGACCCTCCGAAAAGGGGGTACGAACGCTCCCTGCTGCTCCCTGGCAAGGTTTTGGGTCTTACCGGGAGGAGGCGGCACACTGCTCAGCTCCACCGGCTGGCCATTCCCTGCCGCTTCGAGCAAGGAGTCAAAGCTCTGAAAAATCACCAGGAAAAGAGAAAAGCTTGCTCTTTTTCTGTATTGAGTTTTGCAGACAGCCCCAGCCAGCCTGACAGACCCTTGTTTTACTACAGAAGCCACAAAAAGCGGGAGATCTGCGCCAATATTGAACAGGAAGGGAAATTCAGGCCACTCTGGCTGCCTGATGTGTGCCCAGACACACAGAGCCTTACCTTTGCGACCCGGTAGTACTTTGTGGCCATCTCCAGGTCTCCATGCTGCTTAGCGTGCAGCGCTGCAAGCTTGTACTCCCGCTGCCGGCCCCGCAGCAGTGCCTCAGCACCGGCATGGTCAGAGCCTGGGGAAGCAGAGAGAAGAGCAGTGTTGCCGGTTTCCCCATCAGCAGCGGGGTATAGCCATCTCTGGAGCAGAAGAACAAGCCAAACCTTTGCCTGGGTGGGAAGACGGCAAGGGAGGAGCTGGCTTCACCTCTGGAGAGCTGACGGGCAGGACCTGAGGCTTTGGGAGAACGGGGGGTGGCTGCGGCTTGGGGGCAGAGGCAGCAGGCGGCTGCGGAGGTGGCTGCGGGGAGCCAGGGCGGGGGGCTGGCAGGGGGGAAGCCAGGGAGGGCTGCGGAGAGCTTGCACCCTTCCCCAGCGCCACTGGAGGGGGGATTTCCTCCTCGTTGATCTTTTTTCCCTTCTTGACGGAGGCCAGCATGTTCTCCAGCGTCTGGAAGGAACATGCACATTAGTAAAGCCCTCTGTCACTCCAGTATTCCTCTACCCCTGTGAAAAGACAAACCTCAGAGCCTGCTGGGACAGCAGCAAAGGCGCTGGAGGTGGGAAAACCCAACGTCTGCCTAAAAACAGCGCCCAAACTTGGGCTGTGTGCTGGGGGTTTCTCACTGGTTGGAAATCCAGCCCCCAACTCTACAAGCTCCTTATTCCCCCCCGCCAAACATCTTCAGCTGCCTCCTCTCCCATCCCATGCGAGAGGGCAGCTGCCTTGCTCTGACCACATCACTCTGCTGGTGGACAAAATCCAAGGGGAAGGGTGAGCTCTGCTCCTGACAAGGCAGCACTACCCCCAGGTTTCCTCAGGAAGCCTCACGGGCTCCAAAAAATGCTCTTAATGGTGAAAGACATCACTCTCTCGCGAGTTACAGCCCAGAAGCAACACGCGATCCTGCTTCAGGGGTCAGGGAGGGCTCTGCATCAAAACGGGGTGCAGGAAAGACCTGAGCGTGGCAGAAGGGGCTCAACCAAGGGGGGAAATGGCCTGGGGGGGAAAACAGGGCTCAAAATAAAAAATAGAAAAAATAATCCTAAGACTATTCAAAGGGTTTTAAATAACCACGAGAAATCGGGACCTCAAGGTTGTTTTAGCCAGCGCTGCAGCAGGGTAAGATGTTCAACTGGAGCTCACTGTGCTTAACATGGTCTCAGAGATAATTATATCGCAGGCGGCTGCACCCGCGTGTGTCTCAGGTTTACGTTAACGCCTACAATTAAGCACCGAAATTAGGACGACCTGATTTTCCAAGAACTCTGAGTAATTCCTGTGGGGAGCTGGATGGGCTCACAGCTGCGGGGAGAGGCCAGAGCTCAGCCGGAAGCACAAAACCCCTGAGTTCAGAAACACTGGCCAAGCTCAGCCGGGAATTCAAGATCAAACGGTTTCATTTGATTAAAGATTCAAGGAAACTGAGGACTTTGTGTCAGAGTCCCATGAGCCCTCAGGCCCATGATTTCGGCTCACCTTGAGGCCCCTCTCGTAGCGCCGCACCCTGGAGCTGTCCCCGGCCTGCTTGGCATTGGCGATGGCCGTCCGGTACATGTCTGCCCGCTCCCCCAGCGTGGACTCGATGTCGCTGGGCTCCGGAGGCACCTCCGGAACCTGCAGCCGCCCCAAGAAGAAACGCTCGGATCAACCCAGCGAGACCCGGGCTACCCCCACCGCTGATATCCGTTCGGATCGGGGGCTCAGAGCAGACCCGGTGGCTCAGCACCTGGCTCTGGCTCACGCCAGGTCTGGCACAGCCACCCTTCCTGATCTGCACCGTGATTTTACAGCCTCTGCGGGCTTAAGGAAGAGCCCCAAGGAGCAGCAGCAGAACCCCGACAGCTGCTAATAAACAGGGATTGCCTGAGAACGGCTAAAAAGGGGATTGACGGAGACTTATTTCTCATAGATTCCAATAAATTTGCTAAATCCTGCCTCCACGCTCGCATTTTCCAATGCTGCTCATTACTGACAAGGCAAAGGGAACCTGGCTTCTCCCCCTGACCGCCAGGAAAGTTTTTTACCTCTCTGGGGAGCAGGTTCACGTGACAGAGTCACATTTTCTCGTCAGGGAAACGAACAAAACAACACAAAAGGCTAAAAAGGGCCGGATCTGGTGCCAACACAACAGAAGTGGAGCAAAAAGACGCGTCGTACCTTGGCGGGGGGCACCGGTGCATCCGTGCTCCCTTCCCCTTCGCCCAGCACCTCCTGCAGCTCGGCCTGCAAAGCGCCGGGAGTTTCATCAGCAACGATCCAGGGCAGAAAAGCCCTTTTTTAGGATAAGGCAATCCCAACAAATAAAGCCCCAGCGACAGAGGCGCAGAGACCAGAGCTTCCCCAGGAGCTCAATCCCTTCTCACCATGAGATCGTCTTCATCTTCCAGCTCTTCTTCGTCATCCCCCTCCTCCTCCTCGTCCGTGTCCTTCATGCAGAGGGCGGCCATCTTCTCAATCGCCTCCATCGGCAAAGGGGCTGGAGGAGCAGAAACAGCACGAAGGGTTTTTTGGGGCGACGTACCTGTTTCTTGATGGTTTAAGCCCACGTGCAGGGGAGTCCAGCCCGGGGTGGAGGCAGAAACAACCCAAGAGGAGCGGCTTTCTACATGCTGTGTTATTAATTATCCCAGAAGTTGACTGCACATGAGCTCCCTGCAGCAGCAGCACTCACTTTTCCCCTTGGGCTTCTCTCCTGGCGCAGCTCGGCCTCCCACCAGCGCCAGCAGCTCAGCCTCCAGCTCGGCGGCATCATCTCCGGTGTCATCCCCTGCTGTCCCCTCCGGGGAGAGGTCCACCAGCAAACCCATCTGCGGGGAGGGAGAGGGAGGGACAGCCCTGAGGGCACGACGCTAACAATGCCTCGTTAGTGCGAGGGGATCCCCTGGGATCCAGCAGAAGGAAGGAGGGGATCGATGTGGACCTTCTGTGGGTGGAATTCAGCGTGTCCCATGGTTCGGAATTGAGCCCACAGTGCCCCGAGTGACCTCGCCACGGTGATCCACAAGGCAATGAAGCAAATAAAAGCATTTAAACTAATTAAAACACTTAAATAAAGACGACAGACAGTGCAGATGCTCCCAGCTCAGTGACAGAAACCCTGCAACGGGAACAGCCAGCATCGCCATTAGCACCCGTTTAACCAAAACATAGCCCTGCATGACCGATGTCCCCACACGGGAGGTGCGGCAGGAAAGCGCCCGGCAGCCCTGCCCACGATGGCTCAGGTTTCCCTCTGCCTGCGGAAGAGCTGTTTATGGCGTCGACCTTTCCCTCCCACGCGGGCCGGGGTGGGGGGGGGGGCACACCCAGCTTCCTGAGGGTGCTAGGGTTTGGTGCACACCGGGGCGAGGAGGGGGGGAAGCGGGCCGTACCTGCCTGGCAATGGCGGCACCATGGCCTGGCGGCATCCTCCTGGCTTTGCTCATGTCTCTGTCTCTTGCCGGGCCAAGCTGGGGGTGGGGGGAGTGCTGCATTAGGGTGTGGGACCCCAGCACCCTTCAGAGAGCCCGGACCAAGCCTCCCCCTCCGCCGCCACCCTTCGGCCTCAGCTTTCTGTGACCCCCCTGCGTTCCTGTTTTCCAGAAGTTTCTTGACAGCCCCCTCCCTCACCACCACACCACCCTGAGCGCTGCAGGGCACTGCCCCCCCCCCCGCCCCAAGCCCTGACCCTTCCTCCAGAGGATTCTCCCCCCACCCCTGCAGCCCTTTCCCTACAGCCTCCTCCACACGTTACAGCCCCCCAAAAGGCCCCATTTCCCCCACGCAGCCCCCCACAAGGCCCCATCCTCCCTGACAAGGCCCCATTCCCCCCCGCCACAACCCCCCAGAAGGCCCCATTGCCTCCCCCCGCCCCCCAGAAGGCCCTATCCCCCTCGGCAAGGACCCATTCCCCCCCAGCAAGGCCCCCAAAAGGCGCTATCCTCCCCCCACAAGGCCCTATTCCTCCCCCAAGGCCCCATTCCCCTCACAGCCCCCCGCAAGGCCCCAGCCCTCCCAACCCCCAGGCCGCCCCCCCCTCCCCCGTCAGAAATGACCCCTAACCCCCCCACACACCCGGCTCCCGGCTCCCCGCTCCCCTCCGTGGTCCCGGTCCCATCCACACTCACTTCCTACTCCGCCCGCCGCTGTCAACAACACGCCGCGCTTTACGGCGCCGCCGTCGCAAAAGCCGCCGTCGCCGTCGCGTTTCGCTTGACGGCGCCCGGAGAAGACTACAACTCCCGGCGCGCCCCGCGCCGCGCATGCGCGGCCGGGGAACCTGCGAGAAAAGGCGGGAAAAGCGTGAGGTGATGGGGGAGACCGACGCGGGTCGGGGGGTGGAAATGGGTGAAATTCCACGTTTCTCACTTCAGAACTGGAGGGTTTGGTTCCTCCTGCTGCGGCCACGGCCACGGGGGGGGGCGGCTGGGGCAGTGCTGGGCCCCAGGGAGAGGCAAACGGCTGTGGGCTCTGGTGATGCACAAGGGCTGGGTCAGCCCTGAGGGCAAAACACCTCTGGAGGAAGCAAGGAGAGGCTGCTCGTTAAGCCCCATTCTGTTCTCCCCACTCAGGCAAGCGGCAGGATGGGCAAACAGAAGAACAAGCAGCCGCCAGGTATCGGCGGGAGGCCCCAGCAGCGAGGGGACGGGGGTGGTGAGGAGCCCCACCAGCCTGCCCCACATTTCCCCGTCTTGCTCCTTGTATTCAATTGGTAACAAGCACTCCTAAAACCGTCCAGGCTTATTACAAACCTGCTAAATTGCAAAACTGGCCCGATTTGTAAGCAAAACGACACCCAGCGTTCACCTTTTCCGCACCTCTTTCATCAAATCCCCTCAGACCACGCTGTGCCTTTCGGAGTTCAGGGCTGCTTGCTACCTCTGTGCCATGCGCTGCCTGGGTAGCTTCCCCAAACGTCCCCTCATCTTGCTACGAGTCTGTAGGAAATAGGGGTTATTATGGGGATAAAAGACAAAACCAAGCGACTTTCCACTGGCAGTTGGTGAGGCAGCAAGCAGCACCCGCTGAGCTGGGGCCAAGCCCCTTGTGCCGCAAACCCTGTTTCTTGGCGTTTCCAAGAAGGGGTGGGTGGAGCAAAGCTGACACCCCACAAAAGCCCTAAAAGCGATCTTTTCCCCTCAGTTCAAGTGTTAGAGGTGTGTGTGTGGGGGGGAGGTCCTAGGATTTAATAATAAAAAATAACAGAAAACCACTACAAAGGCTGTTCTCCCTATCCGACACGACACCAAGTCCCTCTTACCTCAAAGGCTGATATCTGAGGATTATATTTTTCCCCTGAAAAGGAGACGGTAAATGCCACGTTCCCAAAACTAAAAAAAGGCTTCAGGAAGATTTGGATGCAAAGGCAGATAACAGCTTAGATGTGACTGGACCAGCTCAGACCAACGATGCCGATGGAAAACCAAAATCTCAGGGACAGATGACCCATGACAGCACCACGACAAAGGCACCGACGAGGTAACAGGGCGAGACAGGGTCTGCGGGTGAACCAGTGACCTACCTGGCAATCGCCTTGTCACTCACTGAATGTGTTTTATTGTTCTTAGCAGTGCGAATGGCGACAGGGAGGTGGCTGCTCTGGAGCAAAGCCGGGCGGAGGAGCGTATCCCCAGCCCCTTACCACAGGTATGCCTGTCCTGGGCTCCAGGCAAGCCTGCCTTGCTTGGCAAGCTCCCAGATGTCACCAAAACGCTCTGGTGTTGAGAAACTCCCTTTGCAGCATAGCCAGAGCCTCGTCTACGGCACTGTTTTTCCTCTGTTGGCAAACTCAGCCTTAACGGAGGAAAAAGTCCAGAGATCGGAATTTTTTTAACACAGGAGTGATGCTGGAACCTTGTTATTTCAGAAAGGAAAAGACATGGACATTGGTGGAGGCTGCAAGTCACAGGAAGCAGCTGCCCTGGGAGCAGCGTCTCAGCCAGAGTCACCACAATGGGCAAATTCGGTGGCGGATGAGAGAGAAGAGGATCAGCTGGTGGTGACCACGGAGCAGCACAGAAGTGCTGGTGAAGAGCTGGATGCCGAAACTCCAACTCACCGCAGAACAGGCAATCTCGGTGACAGTCCCGAGCATGGCTCTGCTCCGCCAGCACGAGGAGAGGGGACTGCCGGCAGAGAGATCACTCTCTCTGTGGATGCTCCAGGCCGGAGCACTGGCAGCTGCCTGCCGGCGGAGGTGCCTGAGCCTCACCGTGAAGAGGGAGTTAACCACAGCGAGCCAGGCGAGTGCCGAGGTGATGCCGATCAAAGCCAGGAGCTGCCGCACGCATCTGTTGTAAACACTGAGGAAAAATCCGGTGCCATATCCAAGAGGGTGGCTGGAGGAGAGCACCAGGAAAACATGAGTGGGGAACAACTGCAGGCAACTGGTACAAACGACACGGTGAAGAATGTGGCTGAATCCTGCTGCAGCCTGGCCGGTGGCGGCGTCTCCGTGGAGGTTTTGGGGGTCTGTGCCCTGTCCACAGACCAGAAGGCTGAGGGAGGCACCACCGAACTAGAGACTGCAGGCACTGCCGGCACCATCATTCCAGTAAGCCAGCCCCAGGGTGGGAATGCCTGCTCGTGGAAAATGTTGGGAGAAGCTGATACAGGCCAGGAAGAGGCTGAAAGGGGAGAAACCTGCTCTCCGGGGACCAGCTTGGCACCAGATCCAGCCGTCCCGGCTGGCAAGGATTCCTCAGGCAAGAGGGAAGGCGAAGGTCTCGCAGAGGAGCGGGACGCAGAGGTGAGATGCAGCATAGAACATGCAGTGAGCGTGCCGAGGACAGATGCGCAGCCCCCCGCTCGCTCCAGCGACCTCCCGTGCAGCAGAAGAACCACAGGGAACACACCCGCCATTATGGCTATGCCAGGGCCGGCTCCCACAGGCACCACACAACCCCTTGCCGCAAGCACTGGTTCGGATGCTGGCACAGACCCCCAGGACGGGACCTGTTCGACCAGGGAGCAGCTCTCCCCACAGCCAGAGCTGCAGCGTGGCCTGGAAGGGAACAGCCTTGAGCTCCCGCTGCAGCAGGTAAATCCACAGAGGTCGCTAATATAGCGTGAAAGAAATCCCCCAAAACGCCTGAAATACCAAGCACACCGCAAAGTGCCTAAAATAACCTGAAAGGGGAAAAAAACCCAACTATCTTTGTGAGAGCGGGTTGGACTCGGGCTCCCCGGTCACAGCTTAATTGTCGCACAAACTTCTCCCCGCAGCCGCTCCCTGCCGCCAACTGGCGCAACTCTGTGGTGCCCGGGCATGAGCTGCGTGCCGCAGCAGGACAGAGCCACGCCAAAGAGATGCCGCCACTCGCCAAGGGGAACGGCCTGGACCAGCCACGGCCCAGGTAGGTGGATTGCCCGCTCTGATGCGCTCCCACCGTCTTGGAGAGGTGGGACAGTGACAGACCTTCCCACGAGGGATAAAACCCTTATTTTAATGAAAAATGTCCCGATTTGGTGAGTAGAAACATCCTCCTTTTCCCTCTTCCCTGTCATGGTCAGGGGTGAGGAGCCGGAGGGGCTGCGCCCACCCGCCCACAGCGAGGATGCGACCGACATCATCTGTGGCCTGATCCTGGAGCTCTCCAACCTCAAGTAAGAGCGAGCTCGCACCGGCCGCGAAATCCGGATCCTTTCCCTGGGATTGGGCCCCCGGAGGAGGGCTGAGGGAGGGTGAGTTCCGCACCAGAACGCGGGGTTGGTAAAACACGCGCGAGGGTCCGCGGGTGACACGGGCGCCCACCGGCTGCCCCCCTCCCTGCAGCCGCCTGGCAATGAGCGCCTACCGGGGCCTGGAGGCACTGAGGAGGCCGAAGCCACGGCGGAGCAGGCGGCCGGGGCCAGTGCCGGTCCCCCCACACACCGGGAAGAGGTGGAAGGAGACATAGGGCTGGGTCAGAGCCGGATCCGGCCTCCGGCACGGCTCAGCTCTTTATTAACATAAACCAGCATTTCAACAGAGAACGGGGTATAAATAAAACACCTTCCTACACGTAATGCGTGAAATAACATTTAAAGAACAAACTGGCGTCTCCAGCGAGGGCAGGAGCCACCAGGGGTGAGCTGCTAACAGCAGCCCAACCCCCTGGAGCTGCCGCACAAGTGCTCGGCGACAGCTGGAGCACCGGCACCCTTCCCGCCACGGGACCATCCCGGACGGTTGGTCAGGAGCTGGCGCTGCCCTCAGGCACCCGCTCGGATTAATAAAAAACAACAAACCAACCCAAAACCCAGAACTGAAACCAACCACAAACGCCCCTGGCACAGAGGTGCTGTTAAAACCGACCCTTTTCAGGCTTTTCGCTGGCATCTTGATGCGGCTTCTGCCAGCGGTGACCACCAAAGCCCTGCTGGGATGATACTGCTTGGCTTTACCAGCTGGGGAGAGCAACTGGGGAGACTGGTCTTGGTGGAGTGCACTGTCCTGGCATTTCATCCTTGGAGGAGAGCGGAACCAGGGGCTTCGCAGGGGCGATGCAGCAGACGGAGCCGGGCAAAGTGGAGCAATCCCCTGGAAGAGAAGGAGAGGGGAGAGCACCGCGTGTACCCGGGCAGGCACCGACTGCTGGGAGCTCCCCTTCCTTAATTAGCAATAATTCCCCTAATGAGCTTGCCAGAATCCCGTTCCCGGCTAAAGGAAGGCTCGCATTGCCGCTTCGGAGCGAGGCTTTGCTGAAGAAGCAACTTTGCCTGGCAGCCTCCGGCAAAGCCACCGGCCTGGTGCCCCGTGGAGCAAGAGCATGGCAACACCAGAGCAGAGTTTCCTTGTGGCCCATCCTCACCTCATGCCAGGAAGCGAAACCCCCACTTTCAGCCCATTTTTGGGGGCTGCAAGATCAGAAATCCTCCTGTGTTTAAAAACAAGCCGGTACCTGTTGGGGTGAGGGTCCGTCTGCGCTCAGCTACTTCTTGGCACTGCCCGCCGCGCTGCGGCCACCTGTGACCCGCTTGCCGGCGGAGTTGCGCGCCGAGTGGCTGTAGACCGAGGTGTAGCCATGGCGGGTGAGGGGGCAGAAGCGTTTGGTGTGGGCCCGGTCTTGCGTGGCCCCGCACTGTGGGCAGACGTAGCTGCGCAGGACGGGGCACTGCACCCGGCCCCCTGCGTCTCGCAGGTTGTGCCCGCTGTAGACGTGCTTCGCCTCCCCATTGTGCTTGCAGAAGGCGCAGAGGGATTTGCCGGGGGACGCCGATGCCGCCTCCGGTGCGATGGGCGATGCCGCTGCCTCTTCGCCGTCACCGGCGTCCTCGCGCTCTTGTGGCAGCGTGGCCAGCACGGCGGCCAGCCCCAGGTAGTCCCTCCACATGTCGAACGCGGGGCTGTGCTCCATCCTCGGCCGCTGCCCGGCGTGTTTTGGGGCAGGATGTGGCTCCATGTGCCGTGTCCTTCCCTGGAGGAGCCGGGCAGGGCCAATCGCCGCTGCCTGGGGCCGGCTCCCGCCCCCGGCAGCCGCCTGGAGCCGGTGCGTCTGCCTGGTAGGGTGGGGGTGTCTGCACCTCTTCCCCTCTCTGGGTACAAGGGGGTCGCACCTGAACCCCCCCGCAGCGCTCCGACCCCCGCAACGCCGGCGTTTAAACCCCCTTTCGCCGGCAGCATCCACTCCAGTGTGGCACTTGCCAGCATCCCTCTTGCTGCAGCCGCCTCAGAGCCAAACCCGGCCAGATTTGGGGTTTTGGCCCCACGGGGACCTGCCGCCGGCTGCTCCCCCCGAGTCCAGCAGGACCCAAACTGCACCAGGCACCTTCCCCAACACCCATGGCACAATGCCTCGGCCAGAAATGCCTTTTTTTGTGGATAAACGTGGGATTTACATCCCATAAACCCCATCAGCGTGGTGCGGGGACACCAAAAACCCGAGTTTGGGGCAGGGCGCCCAAAGCCTGGACTAAAGCTGGGAGCAGCTCGGCCCATCCCTGCCCTTGCTTCTGCCTTCGGGCTGAAACAGCCCAGAATCGGGTAAAGCATCTGCTAATGGACAGCAAAATCACCCACAACAACCCCCGGGGAGACACAAAGCCCCGGCCCCCCCCCCGGGCGTCGCCTGCTGGGCCCAGAGCCCTCTAAGCCCCTACTTTTTAGAGAAAAAATGGGATTTTTGCTCCCCCACGGGAGTTTCCCCCCCAGCACCACGACCCACCGCCAGCAACGGGTGTCGAGCGCGAATGTCGGTCCTTGGGGACACAGCGACACTCACCCGCCAGAATGGCGCCGCGCAGGGACGCCCCATCCGCATCCCATGATGAAATCCCGTCGCTTTGGGAAATCGCGCACTCTGCCCACCATGCCGCTCCGGACCGGAGCTTCCCAGCGAGGACCTTCCCGGGATGGGACGGAACCGCCAGGCCACAGGGATGCCGCGGTGTCACCGAGAGGGGGCTATGCTGCAGGCGGCACTGGGAAAGCGGCGGCAGCAACTCCCCCGGCCGCTCCGGTGGGCCACGGGGCACACGCAACGGTCGATGGTTTCACCTCAACCACAAAACTCACCGACAGCGTTGAATGTTCTCCGGAGCCTCCGTGTCGGCTCCGAGCGGCATCAGCATCTGCCAGAGGGAAGTCGTGCTCTTCCTCCCGGTTATCCCGAGCACCCAGTGCACGGTTTACCAGCAGCAGACTCTGCGGCAGGCACACGGTGAGGATCCGGCTTGGGAAGGGTCCCTGCAGCCACCGGCCCCGGCCCCAACCTGCTCTCCCTGCCAGCATGTTGCCCTCAACCCCGGCACCGTGAAATACCTGCCAGGTCCCCGCGGCACATGCCAGCCCTGCGGCATCCACTCTGGCAGCATCCCTGTGCCGACATGGCCACGAGGGACAGAGCTGCCGGGACAGGAGCGAGCGCCAACAAAAGAGGCCAAATTGCCCCAAACGCGTGGCGATTTTTACGCACAGCCGAACCCACCGAGCGCTGGGGTGAGGGGAGACCCATCGTTTATTCATTACGAACCAGAGCTGTGGCGCGCCGTCGGTGTCACCGCTTGGCCTGAACCCCAAAGCCTCAGGGATGGGGCGACTGCACCGGGCTGCACCAGGAGAATAATGGAAACGGGGCTTTTCCCCCCCAAAACAGAGGCTGCTCCCCCCGGCCTGTCTGAAGCGCCTTCGCAGCCTGGCACTGCCCGTCCACCCTGTCCCGGGGCGAAGCCGCTGCCGGCAGGCAGGAGCTTGGTGAGCAGCCGGGGCCGTGCCGCACCAGCGCTCGCCGCACCTCCCATTGGCTCGCAGTGACGTCACGGGCGAAGTCGTGCCGCAAACAGCCGCGGGGCCCCGCGAAGGAGGGAAAAAAGAACGAAAAAAAGTCCTGGAAAGGCAAAGAATGGGCACTTTGTGCGCCTGGCGCAGCGACGGCGGCATTCCCTCCCCGCCAAGGGCACCAGCGGCCCCACCGGCGCCAGGGAATCCCGGAGCCCAACGCAGCGGGGCGGGGAAAATAAAGACATTTAAGCCAAAAAAACAAACGCCAGTCGGCGTGCGAAGCCCGGCACGTTCCCAGGGCTGCGGCATCAGGCCAGGGGAGCAGCCGGGCCGCCCCAGCGCCTCCCGCGCCAAATTCCTCGTGCGGGAAGCGGGAAAACCCCGGCCGGGGCCGCGGCTCCTGTTGCTGCCTGGCAAGGAGAGAGCGGCCCCGGGGCAGCATTTGGGTGCAAAAACACCATTTCCCGCTCGGCTCCGGATGGGTTTAAAGGCATCCGGCCGGCCTTGCCGCCAGCTCGCGACTCCGCGCTCGGCACCTGCCATGTTTCGAGGTTTAGAAACAGGGGTGAAAAGGGAAAAATTAATTAAGTAGGTCGGAGATGTGCGGGGTGGGCGCCGTGCCGGGGATTCACCGTGCCGCCCGGCCCCGCTCCTGCCCGCTGCTTCTCTCGGGGCGGTTGTTTGTTGGCAGAGCCACTCAGCAACCAGCCCCGATTCCCTCGGCTTTTACCCCAAAAAGGTCCTTCCCGTACCCTGCTAAACCAGCCCCCCCCCCGACACACCAGGGAGCGGGACGTGGCCCTTCGCGGAGTTGGGAGCTTCTCCCCGCTGGCGGGATTGACCGAAACGCCCTGAATTTGGCCCAGACCCGTCGGGAGCGGCGGTTTTCGCTGACACCCACCTTTCCCGCCAGAACCGGCCCGGGCAGGGAGCAGTGCTGGCAGGGGGACGAGGCCGAAGGCTGCTCTCGGTGGGGAGGGGACGCCGGGGCCCCCCCAGCCGGTGGGGGAGGGCGGGGGAGGCCTCAACCCCCCCCCCAAACCAGCGGGAAGCGGGGCGGGGTGTGAAGAAGGGGCGGTGCGGTGCCACGCCCTGCAGGACACCGGCGGGGGGGGGTGACCGGGACACACGCACACCCCAAACCAGCCCCCCCGCGGCGACCGGGGGCCTGCGGCACCCCCCTCCCACTGCACACCCCGGGAAAGGCCGGGGGTCCGTGTCACAGCACGGGGGGGGTGCCGGAGCTCCCGTGTGTGCCCCCCTCGGAGGAAGGGGGTCCCCCGCGCCCCCCCCCTAGCTCCCGGTACCGGCGGGGGGGTCGGTGCTGCCCGGGCCGCGGTCGGTGCTCGGGGGGGGGGGGGGGGGGGGAGCGGGCGGGGGGGCGCGGGTCACCTCAGGCCAGCGGCACCGCCCATTGGCCGCACGCACCGCCCCGCCGGTTCTGATTGGCCGTCTGTGGCTCCCCGCCCGCCCCCTGTCGATCACCGCCCCGCCGCTCCCCATTGGCCGCCCGCCCAGCACCGCCCGCCCCCTGTCCGTCACCGCCCCGCCGCCTCCCATTGGCGAGTCGGTGGGGCCGGCATTTAACCCCTGCGGTGCCGCCTTCTCCCAACCGGTGGCCCCGGCGGGGTTTGGGGGGGACGGGACCCCTCCTTGCCTCTGAACCGGACCCCAAACCGGCACCTCGGCCCGGCCCCTGGAGACTGGGGGGCGGGGGAAGAGCGTCGTGGCAGCGGTAGCACACTGCACGGCATGGCACAGCATGGCATTGCCTAGCTTTGGATGTTACGGCTCAGCGTGGCATGGCATGTGTGGCACGTCATGGCACAGCATGGCACACCAGGAGCAGGGAAACAGAGGCACAGAGCTGGGCATGGCCCAGGGCTTGCCACGTCGTGCTGTGCCACGCTGTGCTGGGCCATTCTGTGCTGGGCCATACTGTGCCATGCCATGCCCCAGTACTCATGCCCAGGACCAGCTCAGGACAGGGGCGCTGGGCTGTGCCAGGAGCAGCGTGGTGCCGTCCGGTGCCAGCTGGGGACCGCGGGCAGCGCTGGCACTGCCGGCTCCTCGTCCCCATGAGTCTCCCACGAGCAATGCGGCAGAAGCGGGAGGGATTCCCACGCGCCCCTGGGGAGCCCAGCCTGCACCAACACCACCACGCTCTGCACCCTGGCCGCGGCACTCGCCCGGGCAAGTCCTGGCTGCACCTCCAGGCCGGCCCTGGTGCTCCCAGTCTCTTCCCTGGCACGGCTGTGGGGGCCTGGTGTGACTGGGGGTGTCCCGGCACAGCTATGGGGACCTTGGTATGACCATGGCGGCTCTGTCCCATGCACAGTGGCACACGACGGCACATGGTAGCACACGATGGCACACGGTGGCACACAGTCTCTGCTGCTTTGTCCTGGGGTGAGCCGCGTTCGTTCATCGGGTCTCAGCCGCCGCGGCCACCCCAGCACTGTCATCCCACACCCCACCACCCCATCCCCATGGTGCCAGTGCCGCCGGCGGCGCTGCGAGCGGCTGGGCTCAGCGTGGCCCTGCCGGCACCGCCCGGGCGCGGTGGGAAGGCAGCACCAGTGACTCACCAGTGCCCGGCAAGCCGGCGCTTGATGCTGGGCTGGGCCGCAGGGCGGGTGGCAGGGTGGGGGGTCGGGGGCCACAGGATCCCACCGTCGGGTGGGGGCTGCCGTGTGCGGCATGGCGGGGGGCCGGGACGGCACAGGAGGGGCTCAGCCCTGGTGATGCCCCGCGAGGTCCCAGCCGGGGCCCCCATGGCCGGGGGGCTGGAGGGGGCCAGAGAAGCCCCTGGGGGAATCAGGGGGGGTTGAGGGGGCTGGGGAAGCCCTGAGGGGGCCTGGAGGGTCCGGGGGGGGGGGGGGGGCCATCCTCTGAAAGCGCCTTTGTTTGGAGCCGGCCGGTCCCACCCTGGCGGTGACTCACGGGCGCGTGGCTGCACCCTGACTCACCCCCCCCCGGCCCCCCCGGCCTCGGGGTCCCCCGGGGCCCCCCTCGCCCCCAGCAGAGGGGGATGTCTGTGCATGGGGGCACCCAAATATACAGGGGAACCTCTGCGTGAAGGTGGGGTCCATGGGTGCACGGGGGTCCCAGGGCTGCACAGGGGAGCCCATGGGTGCACAGGAGGCCCATGGGTGCGTGGAGGGGGTTTTGGGTGCATGGGGGGGGGCCATGAGTGGACTGGGGGGGTCCTGGGTGCAGAGGGATGCCCACGGGTGCAGAGGGTACCTTATGGATGAACAGGGGTCCTATAGGTGCATGGGGGGGGGGGCCATGGGTGCACGGGGGGGAGGTGTGGGTGCAGAGGGGGCACCCGCATCACCCAGGCGTGCTCCCCCTCCAGCCCTGGTGCCCCATCGGCCCGCTGCATTCGCACCCTGGGTGGGCTGGGGACACCCCACCAGGGACACCCCACCAGGGACACCCCATGGGGACACCCCGCTCGGTGGCGGCGTTGGAGGGGGGCCCCGCCCCGGTGGTGCCGTGGGGCAGCCGTGGGCGCCTGCCAGCCCGGTGCTGCCGGTGACTCACGGCCCGTGACTCAGCCCCACCACAAACACCGCGTCGCGCGGCAACGCCGCCCGGCCCCACGGCACCCGACCCACGGCCCCACGGTCTCCTGGCCCCACGGTCCCGCTCCTGGGAACGGCATCCCCGGGACCCCTGGTAGCCGCCCCCGGAGCGTGGCCAGGAGCCAGTGGGGCTGGGGATGCTGGGGGGGGGTCTGGGGGGAAATGGGGGGGGTCTGGGGGGGGCCAGGAGGGTCCGGGGGGGTCAGGCGTGCCCCAGCACGAGGAAGGAAGAAGCCGGGAGGGAGCATGGGGGCGGGAGGAAAGGGAAATCCCGTCCCACCAGCCCCCCCTGCGCTGCCAGCCCCACGGCTCCCAGGCACCCCACTGCCTTGGGTCCGTGGCTCCCAGTCACCCCAGTGTCCAAAGCCTGGGGCTCCCTGGGTGTGGGGCACACGTAGGTGCAGACGGGCTCCGCCAGCTGGGGGTGCAAGGATTCGGGGGTGCAGGGGTACCCCAGGGGACGGGTGTCCGATTGGGGGGGTACATGGGTGCACAGGGGTGTGGGGACAGGTGCCCACCCCATCCCAGTTCCCATCCCCGTCCCCATCCCCGTCCCCAGTCTCCCCCCTTTCCCGCTGCTGGGTTGCCGAGATGCTTGCCAGGGGCTGTGAGAAGCCGGCGAAGGGGATTTCTGGGTGTAAATCAGGAATAACCGGGGCCGGGCACGGGGCGGGACGTGGCACCAGCCCGCGGTGGCCGTGGAGGTGCCCGTGCCCGGATGGGGCTTTGGCCACCCGGCCCAGCCCGGCCACCTCCAGAAACGGCTGCACGCATGTGCGCCTTCCCAGGCGAGTCGGGGCCGTGCCGTGCCGTGCCATGCCACCCTCTGCTGTGCCACGCCACCCTGCGCCGCGCCACGCCGCGCCGTGCCACGCTATTACTGCGCCGCGGCGCGCCATGCCGGGCTGCGCCCCACCGCACCGCTCCTCCGTGCTGTACCGCGCCGTGTCGCCTCGTCCCGCACCGCACGGCGTCGTGCTGTGCCCGCCAAGCGGGCCGTGCGAGCCCCCGGCCGCCCCGGCGCAGCGCGTGTGTGAGGCGGCGGCGGGGCTGAGTCAGGCGGGAGGAATGTGCCGTCTGGCGCGTGGGCGAGCGCCAGCCCCGGCCGCTGCCATTACCTAGAAAGGACATTTCTGCGCCGCCGGCCCCGCCAGCGCCTGCGCCCGCCGCGACCGCCGCGGCCACCACGGTCCTGCCACCGGCGCGCGTGGCGCGGTTGCGCGGGTCCATGCGAGCGAGCGAGCGTGCGTCGGCTGCGTGTGCACGGCGGGGCTGCGCGCCTCTGCAGCGCGCCGGGGCTGCTCGTTGTCACGGCGGGGGGTGGGGGTGGGGGTGAGTGAGTGTGCGAGCATGAGTGAGTGTGAGCGTGCGAGTGTGAGTGTGCAAGAGTGAGTGCGTCTATGAGCGTGTGCGTGTAAGCGTGTAAGCATGCATAAGTACATGAGTGTGCGCACACAAGTGCATGTGTGCTCCTGTGCATCGCTCGCTCTGCCCATCGTGGCGTGTGTCTGCAGTGTGTGCAAGGCAGCATGGGGGGTGTGTGTGCGTGCACACGTGTGTGCACATGTGCGTTGCCGTGTGTACACCACAGTGCACGTGTGCTGTGTGGGGGGGTCTCCATACGGCAGGCGTGCGGCGCTGGGAGCGTTGCAGCCTGTTCGGGTGTGCGTTGCCACACGCGTGTTGAGTGCGTGCATGCATTCCTCTGCGTGTGCGTGCTTGCGTGCGTTGCAGCGCGGGCATCGCCACGCGTGCACGTGTGCACTGCCACGTGCGCACGTGCGTGCGCTGCCACCGGTGCGCCACTGCGCGTACCGGCGCGCATTGCTGCGTGTGCGGCACCATGCGTGCCTGCGCGTCGCCAAGCATGCCGTGCAGCACGCGCGGCGCTCCGTGTGTGCGGCCTCGTGCGTTTGCACCACCATGCGCATGCACTCCTGTGCGTGCATCGCCGCGTGTGCGACGCCGTGGGCGCTGTGCCCTGTGCCGCACGCAGTGCCGAGTGCCATGTGTGCCGTGTGTGCCGTGTGTGCCATGCCGTGTGCTGTGTGCCGGCTGCGGTGCAGCGTGTGCGGCGCTGCCCAGCCCTACGGCACAGGGGGGAGGGGGGGGCGTGGGGGTGTCCCCCCTCCTTGTCCAGCCCCGCGTGCATTTAAAATTAGCAGTTGGCGCAGCGGCTCCCGCCCAGCTGTGCTGCCCCGGGGGAGCCGCCTCTGCCAGATGTGCGGCTGCTGCCAGATGTGCGGCCGGGCTGGGGGCGCAGGGACGGGGATGGGGACAGGGTCGGGGACCTCCCCGCAGGCACCGGGTGCAGACCAGGGCTGAGGGGGACCCGGGGGCCGTACCGTGGGGTTTGGGGGGACCCACGGTCCCTGCGGCACAGCCGTACCCATCGTCCTCATGCCGCGGCCGTGCCAGCCGCTGCCGGGTGCAAAGGTGGGGCTGTGGGGGCGCTGGGGGGGTGTCATGGGGCCGAGCCCCCCACGGGGCACCCGGTCCCTCCCCGCTATTGTTTATCCCTCCTCGGCGCGGAGGAAACCTAAAACCTCCCAATAATTGTATTTAGGAACTTCCATCATCTCCACGGAGACGGGCGGTGACGGCAGCCAGGCCGGATCCTGGCAGCACCAGGCCAGGCCTCACGTTAACCCCCAGGGCGCCGCGACACCGCGGCCACGTGCCGGCTGCGGCACGCGAGGACTGGCGGGCAGGGCGGCCCGGTGAGGCCGCGGGAACCAGGGTTGGGGGGGGGACGACACGCTCGGCCCCGCGGGTCCCCGGTGGGGCCGATGCTCGGCGGTGGCACCGAGGGGGTTGCGGGGCCGGGGCCGAGCTGTCGCAGGGCTGACACCTCTGCCGGGGCTGTGTCCCACCTGGGTCCCTATCCCATCTGAGTCTGTATCCCGCCCTGAGCTGTGTCCCACCGCGTCCGTATCGAACCCAGGTCCATATCCCAACCTGATCCATATCCCACCCAGGTCCGTACCCCACCCAGGTCCGTATCCCAGTGGCTCTGTATCCCACCCCAGTCCTTATCTCACCCTGGTCTGTATCCCACTCCAGTCTATATCCCACTGGGTCTGTATCCCACCCCAGTCCGTATCCCACCCCGGTCCATATCCCACTGGGTCCGTATCCCACCCAATCCGTATCCCACTGGGTCCACATCCCACCCCAGTCCTTATCTCACCCTGGTCTGTATCCCACTCCAGTCTGTATCCCACTGGGTCTGTATCCCACCCCAGTCCGTATCCCACCCCTGTCCATATCCCACTGGGTCCGTATCCCACCCCAATCTGTATCCCACTGGGTCCACATCCCACCCCAGTCTGTATCCCACTGGGTCTGTATCCCATCCTGGTCCATATCCCACTGGGTCTGTATCCCACCCCAGTCTGTATCCCACCCCAGTCCGTATCCCACCCCAGTCCGTGTCCCGCTGGGTTCACATCCCACCCCAGTCTGTATCCCACTGGGTCCATATCCCACCCTGGTCCATATTCCACTGGGTCCACATCCCACCCCAGTCCATATCCCACCCTGGTCCATATCCCACTGGGTCTGTATCCCACCCCAGTCTGCATCCCACTGGGTCCGTATCCCACCGGGTCCGTATCCCACCCTGGTCCATACCCGCCGGGTGGGCACCCGCCTGTTCCCCCACTTCCCCACCCCCTGGCCCAGGCAGCAGCGGGGGCAGTGGGGGGGTCCGGGGGTCTGGCACCAGGGTGGGTGCAGCAGGGCGCAGGATGTGGGGCAGGCAGGGCCGGGGTGGGGAAGGGCTGGGGGGGGAAGCGGGGGCCCTGGCCTGGCGGCAGCGGCCGCAGTGACGCGCTGTGGTTTTGCCGACTTCCGATGCAAAAACTCTGTTTAATGTCTGTGTGTGCGGCATCGCCATGGAGACCCCGCCGCCCCGGCCCCACGGCACCCCACGGCACCCCACGCGCCCGCCGCCGCCACCGGCTTCCCTGCACTGGGAGGCCGCGTCCTGCCCGCTCCCCCCGGGGCCAGGATCGGAGACCCTCCCGGCTGGCACTGCGGGCGAGGGGCCCCCAGTATCGACCCTGGCCCCGCCACATCACCCCCGTCACCCCAAATTCATCCCTGTCCCCCTGGCATTGCTCCTGCCCCCCCCAGTATTGCTCCTGCCCTCCCAGTACTGGTCCTGCCCCACCAGTATTGCTCCTGTCCCCCCAGTATTGCTCCTGCCCTCCCAGTACTGGTCCTGTCCCCCCAGTATTGCTCCTGTCCCCCAGTATTGCTCCTGCTTCCCCAGTATTGCTCCTGCCCCCCCAGTACTGGACCTGCTTCCCCAGTATTGCTTCTGCCCCCCCCAGTACTGGTCCTGTCCCCCCAGTATTGCTCCTGCCCTCCCAGTACTGGTCCTGCCCCCCAGTATTGCTCCTGTCCCCCAGTATTGCTCCTGCTTCCCCAGTATTGCTCCTGCCCTCCCAGTACTGGTCCTGCCCCCCAGTATTGCTCCTGTCCCCCAGTATTGCTCCTGCTTCCCCAGTATTGCTCCTGCCCTCCCAGTACTGGTCCTGCCCCCCCAGTATTGCTCCTGCCCCCCCAGTACTGGCCCTGCCCCCCAGTATTGCTCCTGCCCCCCCAGTACTGGACCTGCTTCCCCAGTATTGCTCCTGCCCCCCCAGTATTGCTCCTGTCCCCCAGTACTGGTCCTGACCCCCCAATATTGTTCCTGCCTCCCCAGTATTGCTCCTGCCCCCCCAGTATTGCTCCTGTCCCCCAGTACTGGTTCTGACCCCCCAGTATTGCTCCTGTCCCCCAGTACTGGTCCTCCCTCCTCAGTACTGGTCCTGCCCCCCCAGTACTGGCCCTGCCCCCCAGTATTGCTCCTGTCCCCCAGTACTGGACCTGCTTCCCCAGTATTGCTCCTGCCCCCCCAGTATTGCTCCTGTCCCCCAGTACTGGTCCTGACCCCCCAATATTGTTCCTGCCTCCCCAGTATTGCTCCTGCCCCCCCAGTATTGCTCCTGTCCCCCAGTACTGGTTCTGACCCCCCAGTATTGCTCCTGTCCCCCAGTACTGGTCCTCCCTCCTCAGTACTGGTCCTGCCCCCCCAGTATTGCTCCTGCCCCCCCAGTACTGGCCCTGCCCCCCAGTATTGCTCCTGTCCCCCAGTACTGGACCTGCTTCCCCAGTATTGCTCCTGCCCCCCCAGTATTGCTCCTGTCCCCCAGTACTGGTCCTGACCCCCCAATATTGTTCCTGCCTCCCCAGTATTGCTCCTGCCCCCCCAGTATTGCTCCTGTCCCCCAGTACTGGTTCTGACCCCCCAGTATTGCTCCTGTCCCCCAGTACTGGTCCTCCCTCCTCAGTACTGGTCCTGCCCCCCCAGTATTGCTCCTGCCCCCCCAGTACTGGCCCTGCCCCCCAGTATTGCTCCTGTCCCCCAGTACTGGACCTGCTTCCCCAGTATTGCTCCTGCCCCCCCAGTATTGCTCCTGTCCCCCAGTACTGGTCCTGACCCCCCAATATTGTTCCTGCCTCCCCAGTATTGCTCCTGCCCCCCCAGTATTGCTCCTGTCCCCCAGTACTGGTTCTGACCCCCCAGTATTGCTCCTGTCCTCCAGTACTGGTCCTCCCTCCTCAGTACTGGTCCTGCCCCACCAGTATTGCTCCTGCCCCCCCCAGTACTGGTCCTGCCTCCCCAGTATTGCTCCTGCCCCCCCCGACATCACCCCTGTCCCCCTGACATCACCCCTATCCGCCCCAGCACCAGCTCAGACCCCCCCCCAGCCAGGTAGCCCCGCCCCCCCCTCAGGCAGCCCAGGGGAAACTGAGGCACAGACTGGGACGGGCATGGGGGCTGCGGGCACTGACCTCCCACGCTGTGGGGCACCCGGCCCCCTCGCCGTGGGGTGCCCACCTCCTATGCCGTGGGGTGCCCAGACACCTCGCCGTGGGGCATGCACAGTTCTTATGCCTTGGGGCATCCAGCTCCCTCGCCACCGGGCAACAAGTCCCCTTGCCCGGGGGTGCCAAGCCCCTATGCCATGGGGCACACGGCCCCCTTGCCATGGGGTGCCCACCTCCTGTGCCATGGGGGCATCCAGACCGGTTGCCACAGGGCAACGAGTCTCCTCACTGTAAGGCACGCAGCCTCCTCGCCATGGGGCAACGAGTCCCCTCGCCGAGGGGCAACGTGGTCCCCCTTGCCATGGGGCACCCAGCCCCCTTGCCATGGGGTGCCCAGCCCCTATGCCACGGGGCACGTGGCCACTATGCCACGGGGCAACGAGTCCCCTCACCATGAGGCACGTGGCCCCCTCGCATTGGGGCAACAAGTCCCCTCGCCATGGGGCACGCGGCCTCCTTGCCAAGGGGCAACATGTCCCCCTTGCCGTGGGGTGCCCGGCCCCTATGCCATGGGGCACGTGGCCACTATGCCACGGGGCAACAAGTCCCCTCGCCATGGGGCACATGGCCCCCTCGGCGTGGGGCGCGGTGCAGCTCTCACGCCATGGGGCCCCTTGCCGGGGAGGTGTGTGTGTGGGGGGGCACGTGCCGCCCTCGCCGCAGGGTCGCGCCAACCCATCGGCCGTCGTGTCGCCATCGCCGTCCCCGCAGACCGTGCGGCACCGCGCGCCCACGGCGGCGGCGGCGGCAGCGGCGGAGGCCCGGCGGCCCCGAAAGGGTGCGGGAGACGGGTGCCGCGGCCCAGGCCCCTCCTCTCACCGCCGCCGCGGCCTCGCCGCGCTCCCGGGGCGGAGCGAAGGTTTTAAAAAGGATTTCCCTTCTTGGAGTAAAAGTCAGTGACTTTGGGAGCCTTCGCGCTCCCCGGCTGCCCGCCCGCCGCCGCCCCGGGGGACCCCGACGGGGGCCGCGGCCGCCGGCGCTCCCGGTGAGTACGGCCGCCGGCTGGTGCTCGGCCGGCCCCGGCACGGCGGGAGACCCCGGAGGAAAGTTGCCGTCCCTCCGGGGCGGCGGGAGAAGGGTCGGGGCCTGGCCGGCCTCGCTCGCCTCGTGCCGAGCCGTGCCAAACTGCGCCGGGCCTGTGCCAGGCCGTACCGTGGGGATGGCGGGCAGGGGTTGCGACCCTCCGGTTCCCGCCGGGGCTGAGAGCGGGGCCCCATGGGGCCGGGGGGGATCCCGGCGGCGCGTTGGGGCGTGGCGGCGGCACGACCGTGGCCGCGGGCATCGAGGCCGCCAACGCCGTCGCCCGCTCAGGGGCCAGCATGGGGGGGGGCCGGGGCGGCTGGAGGTTTCAGAGGGGGCCGGGACCCCCCCCCGCCACCGGGCGCGGTGCGGCGGGTGGGCGGGCGGGGGCCGCGGGAGGGTGCGCCGGGGCGGGCGCCGCCGAGGAGCGTGATTCATCCTTTCCCCCCGGCACTGCGTGTGCCGACGGGCGCGGACGGGGCGGCCCTTTCCTCGCTCCTCCTCGGCCCCCGCCCCCGCCTTGGCCCGGCTGATGCCGGGAACCGCGCCGGCACCCCCGGGCCTCGCTCCCCCCCCGACACCAGCCTGGCCCTCGACCCCCCGACGCCTGCAGACCCGGGCGGCCGGGCACAGCAGTGGAGCCGGGGGGGGGGGAACGATGATGGGAGCGGCTCTGCCCCACGGCGGCCGCATCCCGCCGCGCCGGCCGCAGGCGTCAGGGAGGCGCTGCGCGGCGACGCCAGCTTTTCCCGCTCCCCGTTTTTGGGCAGCAAGGTGGGGATTTTGGCATGGGTGCTGCCGCCCCCCCTCAGCCCCCGCTGGCGGGGAACCCAGGCGTCCGGGTGGCTGCCCCCGCTCGGTGCCCGCCGGGGCCCACGTGAGCCGGTCGGGGCTGCCGAGCCGGCAACGCCCTGGCGCCGCGCGGGCAGAGAGCCCGGCCCGGCCGGCAGCACCCGCCTGGGAAGAGGCTGCGGGCACCGGAGACCCCCAAAACCAGGGTCACCCCATCGTGCGAGGCTGATCCTGGCACCCTCGTGCCACGCTTGGAAGGCGGCAAAACTCGGGGCGGCCACTGCAGCCACGAGCCAGCACCGCCACGGATCGGCCGCCGTCCGGCACAGGGCTGTACCCGCAGTGCCACCGCCGTGCCCGGCGCCCAGCGGCGTTGGCTTCACTTTGGCCGAGTTGGGGCCTGCTCTCGCCACGGTGCTGCCCGCGGCCGCCCCGTTGGCACCGAGGTGTTGGTAGTGCCGCGGCCGCCAGGCGGGAACCCAGGCGTCCGGGCGGCCCCCCACCCCCGCCCGGGCACGCACTCGCCAGCCCGGCCCCCCCCGGCAGCACCAGACATTTTGTTTATGCCGCCGCCGTCGGTCGCTGTTTATCCCGATTTTTTTGGGCCCTTTCCACCCGATTCCCTTTGAAGTGCGCCCGTTGCCGTGGCGATGGTGATGTCACGGCCGGGCGGGGCCTCGCGGGCTCCCACATGGCGGCCGAGGAGCCCCGGCCCCATTACACGCTTCTTCCAGGAACTTCCCGGCCGCCACCGCCGGCGTCGCCGGAGCCCCGACGCCTGCGTCCCCTGCCCGGCTGGGGACACCGTGCCCCACGGCCACCCCGCGGCCAACCCACGGCTGCCCCACATCTGCCCTGTGGCCACGTCCAGGGGGACCAGGGGACACGGGGGTCCTGGTGCTGGCCAACAGTCGAGGGGGACATGGCGACACTGCCGGGGCCAGTGGCTGCCGCAGCTGATGGCGCTGGGGGACACGGGGGCGGCGGGGCCGTGCCCGCTCGGTGCCGGGGCAGCGCCAGCCACAGTGCGTCCCCTCCCTGCTGGGAGCTTTGCCGGGGCTCAGCCAGTGCCACATGGTCCTGCCGTGGCCAGGGACGAGCTGGGAAGGATCCGGCATGCACCGAGCACCCGTCCCGCCCGCCGTGAGGACGGCGCCGGCACATGGTGGCAACTGGGGACACATGTTTTCACACCTGGGCTCGGCAGCGGTGCGTTTCGGTGTTTGCTGGGGGAACTGCGGTGCCACCGGCTCCGGGCGCAGCACGTGGCTGGGTCTACGCTGCCGGTACCCGCTCCCCCACGCTGAGCCGAGCCACTGGGCTGGTCCCCAGCGGCGAGACCGCGCCGGCACTGCGAGGACGTCACCACAGCCGGGACCCGCTGCCGTGTTCCGGGGCCTGCAGGCAGGCGTGCCGGCAGTGTCCGTCTCCGGTGCCACCCTGCCTTGCACAAGCGTCCCGGCTCTCACGTGTCATTCCCCCCGCCACGGCACCGTCCGGTGCTGGCATGTGCCCGGCCCGGCCCACACCGTGACTCAGCCCTCGTGCACTCGCGCCCGCGCCGGCTCCTCCGGGGCGGTGTCCCCCCCTCGGCACAGCGGCGCCCGGCCGGCCTGGACGCTCTCCCCTTCCCGGCCAGATCCTGCCGGGGTTATTTTTACCGCGGGAGGGGAGCGCTGACCCGGCTTGACCCGGCGCCGGGAGCTGGCAGCCCCGAGGTGCCCAGGGCAGCCCCCCCACCCTGGGGGGGTGCCGGCACCCACCGCTGACTGCACCCTCCTCTCCCCAGGTGGGACACGGCTCCGGATCCGGCCCTGACCCGATGCCAACGGCCGCGGCTGCACCGTGGGATCATCGCTGACCCCTCCTGGGGCTCTCCTCCCCCCCCCCCATCCGCCGGCCCCCCCACTTGCCCCGCTGCCGCCCGCCGGGGTTCCTGGCGATGCGATTTTTTACCATCTCGCCCAAAATCACATTGCCAGGGATTTCCAACGGGCGCCAGCCCCCGCAGCCAGGACGCCGGAGTTCGCCGGGACGGGGCCAAGGGTGGGGTGGGGGGGCTCGGGTGGGGGGTTTGGTTGGGGTGGTGGGGTGGTTTTGGGGGGGGGGGCCACGGGGCCGTGGGGCAGGGCTTAGCCCACCTGTGAACAGAGTTGGCACCCGCGTCGTGTTCACAGTGGCTAAGTTCCGCTCCCCGGTGCCCTCCCGGCCGGATGCCTGGGTGTCCCCCCCCAGATGTTGGAACCCCCCCCAGGACCTCAGGACCCCCCCAGGATACCAGGACACCCCCCCGGGCGCTGCCTCCCGTGCCTACTGAGCTGATATGCAGTTGCTTTGGTTAAACTGGCTCAGTTCAGCAGGAACAGGAGTCTGGCCCCTCACGCCGGCGGCCCACGGGGTCCCTGAACTGCCCGCCACCCCACCCCGGGGTCCCCCAAAATCCCCTGGGACACACTCAGGACGCCCCCCCGACCCCCCCTCACCCCCCGTGGTGGAGCCCTGCCCGGGTCCCGCGTGTACGGCCGAGCTCACCGGGACCCGCAGGTTCTTCCACAGTGCAGAAACCCCGAACCCCCCCCGGGGGGTGTGTGTGGGGTGTGTGTCTGTGTCCCAAAAAAAGGAAGGAATTGGGGAACCGGGACCATAAGCAGCCCCGGGAGCCCCCCCCATGGGGCGTCACCGGGAATGAGGGGATTACGGGGATGAGTCACGGGGGTGGGGGGGTGTTGGGGCGGGGCACGCCCCGGCAGGACGGGGACCCAGGCGTCCGGGCCCCGCCCGCCCCCGTTTTTCCCTGTTTGTTTCCCAAAATAAACCCGGCGGCGCTTTGTGAAACGCGCCCGATTTCAGGGAATTTCCCTGATGTCAGAGATGGGGGGGGACGGGAGGGGGGCCGCGGGAGGGGGCGGGCCTTAACCACCGGCCACGCCCAATCAGGCCCCACCCAAAGACTGTGGGGGCGTTTGCCCACGTGTCCCGCCCCCCCCCGCTCCCAAAAGGGACGCGGCGCCTTTAAAACTCTGCGGGAGCGTGAACCAACCGCAGCGCAGCCCCCGCCCCCGGCGCCCGCCGATTGGTCGTCGGCGCTCCTCCCTCTATCAATCACCTCGGGGCGGAGAGAGCTGCCAGTCACGGCGCAGCCCACCAATGAGCAAGGAGAGAGGACGTGGAGGCGGTACCGGCGAGAGGGGGCGTGGCATCGGGAACCCCATTCATAAAGTTCTGCCGGCGCCAGAAAAGCGGCAGCGTAACGGCGGAGGGGGGGAGGCGGGACGGGACCCCCCACGGCGACACCGGCCCTGGGAACAACCTGAGGCCCGGCCCCGGCGCCCCCCCCCCCCCCCGGGATCCCGACCTCAGGAACCCCCCCGACCCGCCACCCAGGGCTGCCTCATTCCCCCACCCTCCACGGGGCCTGACTCCCTCCACGCGCGCGGCGCCGACCCCCCCCCCCGCCAACGCGGGGAACACCAGCAGCGGTGATGGGTGGGTGGATGGGTGGGTGGATGGGGAGACACGCGCCCCCCCCAAACCCCTTTTATTAGACAATTACAGTGATGGCTGAGGACGGACGCGCTCATGACAGCTCCCGCCACGCCCCCCCCCCCCCCAGGCGCCTCGGGGGGGGGTGTCGTCCCGCGGAGGGGGGTGGAAGGGGGGGGTGGTCCTCAGCCCCGGCGCTTCTTGGTTTTGCCCTTGGCGGGGCCGGCGGCGGGGGGGGGCGCGGCGACCACCACCAGCTTCTTGGGGAGGCCGGCGCCCGCCCGCTGCACCGCCTCCCGCTCGATCTTCATCCGGATGCCCACCTCCAGCCGCTGCGGGGGGGGGAGTGTCAAGGGGGGGGGGCACGACCCGGCACCCCCCCCCCCGCACCACTTCCCCCCCCAGCCTCACCTTCTTCAGCTTCTGCTGCTGGATCACACGGAGCTTTTTGGGGGCGATGGTCCGGCCTGGTGGGGGGGGTGTGTGTGTGTGTCAGCGGTTGGGCGGGGGGCAGACCCCCCCCTTCACGCCCCCCCCCCCCCCAAAGCCCTCAGCCCCACGGCCGCCCCTACGGCCCCGGCCGCCCCTCACCTCCCTTCCGCGGCCCCCGCGCCCCCCGGGCCGGGGTCGTCCCCGCCGCCGCCGCCGCCCGGCCGGGCCGCTTGGCCGCTGCCTTGGGCCTGCCCTGGGCCATGTCGCCGCGGCGTTTCCGGGTTCCCGCCCTGCGCGGGGCACGCCGGGATACAACGGGGCGGGGCGCGGGGCACGCCGGGATACAGCGACACGGCGGACCGCAAAGCATGCCGGGACAGAGCGAGGCGGAAGCGGTTTCCCCCGATCGAAGGCCTTTACTGACCCCCGCGCCCCTGCGCTCCGCCAGCGCCTGCCGCAGCTCCGCCGGGGCGAAGACCCCCCACTCGGTGACGATGCCGCCCGTGATGAGGTCATGGGGGGTGACGTCGAAGGCCGGGTTCCACACGTCGATACCTGGAGATTGGGGAGGGGGAGGAAGAAAGTCGGACCGGCCCTGCCGCGCACCCCCCCAGCAGGGATGGGACACCCCCCCCCGCCCTATATAGTGCCTATTCGCCCTATACGGGACCCTCTGCCCTATATGGACCCCCCCCATGTTATATAGGGTCCCTCCACCCCTTATAGGACCCCCCACTCCATATGGGAGCCCCCTGCCCTATACAAGACCCACCCACCCTATATGGGACCCACCCATCTTATATAGGACCCCCCCACTCTATATGGGACCCCTTGCCCTATATGGGACCTCCCTGGGCCTGTGAGCACCCTGGGGGGTGGAGGGACATCCCCACCCCATATAGGACACTCCTGTCTTATATAGGACCCCCCCTCCCCATATGGGAAGCACTATGTTATATAGGACTGACCTACCCACCCCGTATGGGATCTCCCTGCCCCATATGGGCCTCTGTGTCTTATATGGGACCCCCCTGGGCCTGTGAGCACCCTGGGGGGCACAGGGACACCCCCAGCCCACAGGGGACACCCCTGCCCTGTATGGGGGACCCCTGCTGGAGCCACCAGCACCCCGGTGGCATGGGGACCCTGGGGTCACCCCGGATCCCCCCCCGGACCCGCTACTGCCTTCAGGGCTGGGGGGGGGCGGAATGACCCCGGATCCCCCCCCGGACCCGCTGCTGCCTTCAGGGCTGGGGGGGGGGGAACGGGGACAGACACAACACCCACCCTGGGGGGCCAGGCACAGGCCCTGGAAGTGGGTGAGCTCCCGGCCCGGCCGCTCCTCGATGGGGATGTCGGCACCGCTGGGCAGGGCCGGGTCGCAGGACGAGGTGGGGGCCGCCACATAGAAGGGGATGCCGTGGTGCCACGCCGCCACCGCCAGCTGGTAGGTGCCGATCTTGTTGGCCGTGTCCCCGTTGGCGGCCACCCGGTCGGCTCCCACCACCACGGCTGGGGACAGAGCGAGAGTCAGCGGGTCCCCAGCCCGCCCCCAGGCCCGTCTCCGTCCCCCCCCCCCATGTCCCCCCCTCGCTAACCCTGGACGCCACGGTCCCGCATGGTGGCGGCGGCAGCACTGTCGGCGATGAGGGTGGCGGGGACGCGGTCGTGCAGCAGCTCGAAGGCGGTCAGCCGGCTGCCCTGGTTGTAGGGCCGGGTCTCGGTGCAGAACACCCGTGTCAGCCGGCCCTGCTCGTGCAGCGCCCGCACAACGCCTGCGGACAACGGGGGGGACGTCAGGGCCGGCGCTCGCCCCGGGGAGGGGACTGCCCGGCTCCCCCCACCAGCTCCCCCCACCGCCTACCCAGGGCGGTGCCGTAGCCGGCGGTGGCCAGGGTGCCGGTGTTGCAGTGGGTGAGGAGGGTGACGCTGCCCTCGGGGACGCGCTGGAGGATGTGCTGGGCCCCGTGCGCCCCGATGCTCCGGTTGTCCTCCCGGTCCTTCTCCAGCAGCCCCTCGATGTGCTCGATGATGCTGTGGGGGAGAACCTGGGCATACGAACCCCCCACCCTGGCACCCCACAACCCCCCGAGGGACCCCAGCACCCTGCCCGACCTCTCCTGACACCCCAAATTCCCCCTCAGGGGAGCTCAGCATCCTAAATCCCGCTCCCCAAGATCCCACACCCCAAATCCCCTCCCCCAGGAGGACCACAGTATCCCACCCCAGCACTCCTCAACACCCCAAATGCCCCCAGGGGATCCCAGCATCTCCCTGACACCCCAAATGTGCCCCGGGGGACACCCACACCCCGAATTCCCCTCTCTGTGAGATCCTACACCCCAAACCTCTGGGGGACCCCAGCAACTGACCCTACCTCTCCTTACACCCCAAATCCCCCCTGGAGCACCCCAGCATCCCACCCCCTACCTGTCCCAGCACCCCAAATCCCCCCAGGACCCCAGTGCCCCACCCCACCTCTCTCAACACCCCAAATCCCCCTGCCGGGGGACCCTGACACCCTAAATCCCACTCTCCACGATGATCCCACACCCCAAATCCCCCCCAGGGGACCCCAGCATCTCCCCTACCTCTCTCCATGCCCCCCCCTCCCCAGGACCCCGTGTCCCGTCCCCCCCCGTACCTCTCCCGCAGGCCCTGCACGGTGACGCCGGGGCTCTGGGCCCGCCGGCGCGCAAAGGCGCACAGCCGCTCGGCCTCACGGCCCAGGTTGATGGCAGTGGGCCGTGCCGTCAGCAGGAACCGCAGCCGCTCATCCACAAAGGCCTCCAGCTCCGCCACATCCTCCGCCGGCCCCACACCGGCCTCCAGCTCCAGTGCCAGGCTCAGGCACCCCACCAAGGCAATGGCCGGGGCCCCCCGCACCTGCAGGCACGGCAGTCGGCTCGGTGGCCATCCCTGGATGGGGGGGGGGCTGGGGGTCCCTTGAGCACCCCCCTCGCTCACCTCCATGGCCCGGATGGCCTCCCAGGCGCGCTCCACGCTGTCCACGGGCTCATAGCGGAGCTGCTCCGGCAGCAGCAGCTGGTTGAGGATGGAGAGGGAGCCGCGGCGGTACTGGATGGCTTCCAGGCTCATGGCTGTGCCGGAAGCCGTGCCGGTGCTTCCTGCCCCCCCCCCCGCCACCCCTGCCCTGGCCCAGACTCTGGCTGGGGAGAGCCAGGGGGGTCCGAGGGGGGGCAAGAGAGGGACCCCCCATGTCCGAGCTCAGGGGATGAGAGCGGGAACCACCACCACGCCCCCACAGGTGCCCCCACCCCGGAGCCCCGTCCCCACGGGGGTCCCATGCTGTGTGGGGGGAGGTAACTCACGCTGCGGCCGCACGAAGGAGCGGAGGGACACGACTGCGCCCGTGCTGCCAACAGCTTTTAATGTTGGGGCGAGGGGGGGGCATATAAATTACAGGGGGAGTGGGGGAGCATGGGGGTGGGGAGGGGGCCCAGGTGCCCCCCGGGACCAGCCGGGAGGAGGGGGGTCCAGCCCCAAAACGCCACTCAGGCGCTCTCTGCCTCGGAGCTGGAGTCGGAATAGTCAGCGACAAGGGAGGTGGACGGGGCAGCCGGGGGGGTGGCAGGGGGGGCTGTCCTGGCCTCGGCCCCCCCCTGCGGCTCACTGGTGGGTGCGGGGGGGCTGCAGGGTGTCGTCTCGCCCTGCTCCGGCCCCCCGGGCTCCGCCGGCCCCTCGGGCCCCTCTCCAGAGCGACGCCGGACGATGCCCAGGCCGGCGAGGGTAGCGGGGGGGCCCCCTCGGCCCCGCAGCGCTCGCCCCCCCAGGCCCAGCTTCCGCAGCGCCTCGCTGGCTCTGCCACCGGTGGCCGGGGAGAACCAGGAGCGGCTGGAGATCTCTGTCCGCTTCATCCTCTGCTTCTCCTCGTAGGCTGCGGAAGAGGACAGGGACAGGCTGGGGGTCACAGGGGTGGGGGGCCAGAGGCCCTGGCTGCCCCCCCCCACCCGCCCCAGCCCCCCCACGCACAGTCGGGGCTGTGGTACTTGAGCAGCGCGGCCAGGCGCCGGTCCTCCTCTGACTCCTGCACCAGAGGGATGCTCAGGCCGGCCTTCGCCTGCAGCGCCGCCGCCTCCTCCTCCTCCTCCCGCAGCGTCTTCTTCTCCTCCTTGGTGGGGAGGGGGACAAGGGGTCTGTCAACCTCCCCGGCCAGATAGGGGAGGGGGCTGCAGAATCCCCCCAGCCCCTCCCCGGGCTCACCCTAAAGTGCCTCCGGAGCCGGCTGTTGAGGGCGAAGTCATCCTTCCAGGCGCTTTGGGCCTCCTGCAGACTGGCCAGTGTGGGGACGGCTCGCTGTAGCGTCGCCCTGTCAGCCACGCCGTGTTCCAGCCGGAACATGGCATCTGTCTCCAGCTTCTCCTTCTCCTCCCGCTCTGGGACAGGGGACAGCGAGGGGATTCAGTGGATGTCCCTCTCGGGGTCAGGACTTGCCGGCGGAACCAGGACTCACCGGTGGGTAGGACTTGTTCGTTATCCTTCATGTCCCAGCGCTCCTCCTTGCGTCGGGCCCCGCTGACGATGACATAGTCGCAGCCCGCCGGGTCCGTCTGCATCTCGATGTAGTTGACGCAGAGGTGGCACTTCATCCGAAACCTGGGGAGGGGGACAGGGTCAGGGTGGGGGTCCCTGCGTCCCGGGGCTGCCCACGGCAAGGGGGGAAGGATGGGGATGTGGCAGTCACACCCACCTGTAGATGGGCGTCGTGTAGTAAGTGCCGACCTTCTTCTTCTCCGCGTTGTACCGGACACCTGCAAGAGAGAATGGGGTTGGGGGGGTGGGGATCAGAACCCCCACTGCATCCAGGACACGCGGATTCAGGGGCCGTGGAGCCCTGGCGACGCCAGAGCAGGGGGAAGAAGCTCGAAGGAGGTCAATTCCGGCGGGAGAACTCACCCATCCCAATGTGGTTCTTGCAGCCATCGCACCAGATGTTGTAGGGCATCTCGAACCTGGGAAGGGGGACACACGGTGCAGGGCCATCACCGCAGCTGCGGGGGACACGGCACGAGCCCCCCCGCACACACACCACAGGGGAAGGGAGGGTTCAGGGTCTCCCCAGCCCTGCACGTCCCCTCACCTGATGATGAGGATGCCCTGGGACAGCTTGCGGGCCCTCTCCCGCAGCGGGTGGCTATGGTGGTACTTGTTGAGGGAGCCATGCTGCCGGGAGGGAAGCAGAGGCGGGGTCAGCAAGCCCACCTCCCCCCCCAAGACCCCCCCCCCCCCCAAAACTGGAGTCGGCTGTCCTCATCCCCAGCCCCACCGAGCTCCTCACCTTGGCCGGGTCGAAGTCAGGGGGGTAGTACTTGTTTGTGCCTTTGCGTTCACCCTGGTTGAGGGGGGGACACGGGGGGTGTTAGAGCTGGATGGGGATCCCGGCGCGGCCACGGTGGCCCCGGTGTGACCGCAGTAGCCCTGGCGTGGCCACGGTGGCCACGGCAGCATCTGGCCCCACTCACCATGGCGGAGGGTCTCTAGTGCTGCGGGACTGGGACAGGCGGGACCTGGGGGGGGACAAGGAGTCGTTGTCACGGGGTTGGGGGGCTGGCCAGGAGGCTCCCAGTCTGTACTGGGATGCAGACACCCGCCCAGCATGGGGTCACTGGTCACCAGTACATACTGGGACACGGATACCCCTCCCAGTACAGGGTCACCAGTACGTACCGGGACACAGACAACCCTCCCAGTACGGGATCACTAGTACGTATCGGGACACAGACACCCCTCCCAGTACGGGATCTCCAGTACGTACTGGGACAGGGACACCCCTCTCAATACGGGGTCACTGGTCTCCAGTACATACTGGTACACAGACACCCCTCCCAATATGGGGTCGCTGGTCACCAGTACGTACTGGGAGACGGACACCCCTCCCAGTACGGGACACCGGCCCTGGCCTCCCCATCCCCACCGACCTCTTCCTGCTCCGCTCCTCAGGTCCCGCCTCTTCCGCTGCGTCACTCGGCGATGATCTAGGTCGCCGGAAGGGGGCGTGGCCTCCCAGACGCCCCCGCCCTTCCCGCAGCCCGGCGCCTGCGCAATGCGCGCCACGTGCTCCACCCCCGCGCTTGCACCGCCTAGCGCCGTCATCTGCGGCCGCCCATAGCAACCGGTGCCCATGGCAACGGCACCCACGGCCGCCCATGGCAACGGCCCCCACGGCCGCTCATGGCAACCGGGGCCCATGGCAACTGGGGCCCATGGCAACGGCACCCACGGCCGCCCATAGCAACCGGGGCCCGCGGCAACCGGGACCACCGACTGCCGTGTGGCAACCACGACCCACGGCTGCCATGGCAACCGGGGTCTGTGGCACCCAGCCCCATGGATGCCCGTGGCAACCAGAGCCGCCGAGGGAAGCGCCACGCACACGCGTGTGTACACACACACACACCCCCCCACCCCCGGCACACATTCGCCCCGCGCCAAAACCCCCCAATAACGGGTAAAACGGGAACGGGGGAGACAGCCCAGACCCCCGGCTGACTCCCCCCTGGACCCGGGGCTCGAGCGGCGCTAACGAGGTGTCACCCGCACTAACGGGGGTCACAGCCCTGCTGAGGGGGTCGCGGCTCTGCTGACCGCGTTTTGCCTGTTTAGGGGGATGGCAACTGACCCCTTCCCCCCCAAAATGGGTGGGAGGGGACTGGGCCGGGCCTCCCAGCCCCCCCCCCCCGGGGGACAGTCGGAGCGGGGTGACCCCCCCCCGTCCCGGTGACACCACGTCCCGGTGACATTGCTGGGACACGCGGCCTCGCACCGAGGTCCCACCCAGGTAACTGTGGGTTTGTGTCCCCCCCTTCCCAGGGGGCTCAGGCAGTGGCATCCCCCAGCCCATCCCTCCCTGGGGGTTTCGGGTCCTGGGCCCCCCCATTCCCAGCCCCACCCCGGGTGCTGCCTAGTTCAATTAAAGCCATTAATTCCCTTCAAGCCCCTTTAACAGACCCTGGATGCCCCCCTCCCCAGGCAGCGAGCTCACGTCTGCCAAGTCAGTGGCTCTTGGGGACATTAGATAGGGGGTCCTGGGGGGGGAGGGGCATGTAGGGACACCCCCGAGCCCCCCTGCCTTTGGGCAGGAGAAGGCTGGGATGGAGGTGTCCCCGTCCCCAGGGTGTGGGTCCCCGTCCCCAAAGCCATGACAAGGGTCCCTGGGTCCCCATGGGGATGGTGGTGTCCCCGTCCCCATTGCCATGACGAGGGTCCTCGGGTCCCCATGGGGATGGCCATGTCACCGTCCCCACACACCCGCCTCAACCATCACCGTGCCCCAGCAGGCGCCAGTGCAGCCCCGGTGGCCTCTGATCACGGCGGCGCTGAGCTCCCGGCCGCAGCGGGCGGCAGCTGCTTCATCACAGGGAAACGCTAACGAGCGCTGTGCACCCGCCGTGCCCGCTGTGCCCTGGTGGGCGGGCAGACAGACAGACGGCCGGAGCTGGGGGCTCCCACACTGCACCCCAGCCCCAGCAGGACCTCACGGTGTCCCTGGCCTGGCCCAGTGAAGCCCCTCGTGTCCCAAAAATGAATTTTCTGGCCAGGTGGGCTCCTGGCAGCTCTAGCAGTCCCCAGGGCCGGGCAGGAGCCATGCGGTACAGTGGGTGGCTGCCCTGAGCTTTGACCTGCAGACGGATCCTGGTGCCAGGGCCAATCCGGGACCCTTCGCTCTTGCTGCCCCCGAAAGTGCCAAGAATGTGCTGAGCTTTGCAAATGTCCGATGCCCAGCACAGCCCTGGCTCGCTGCAGGGATGGCAGCGAGAGCAGCGGCAGCCCCTGGCTTCCCCAACCCCGGTGTGGGGACACACACACGCGCAGCCGCAGGATCCGGCCACCGAGGACAAAGCACCGGCACTGGGTTTCTACTGGGGGGAAACGAGCCAGGGCTGCGGAGCTGGAGGTGCCGAACTTGGAGGCGGTGCAGGATGCAACCGCAGCGGGGTGTCCGGGTTGGCATGGACGGGGCATCCCGGCTCTGCTGCGCGGCTGCTTTGGGGCCAGATCCGTCCTCCCCCGTGCCCCCTGTGCCAGCCTTTCCCTCCTCCAGCTGCCTCCAGCCCCCCCGGCCTTGGAGAAACCCCCTCTGGCCGCCCTGGCAGTGGGGCTGGAGCCAGCGCGGGGCCAAGGGGCCTTGGTGCCCGGTAGTGCCCGCACCGGCTGCCGGCACCGCGGGATGCCCATCTGCGCCGGGCACGTGGGGGCACGAGGCCAGGGCCTGGGGCCACATCCTGTGCTACCCAGCCGGGGCTGGCCATGGGGGTCCGGGGACCCTCCGGGACAGCGGGGAGCCAGGCCACGGTCCCCATAGCTGGGCACACGGGTGGCGTTGGCACCCGCTCCGGTGTTGGCCCCCAGCTCCGGCATACAGCCAGGGAAAGCGGGAAAGTGCTGAGCCCGGAGTCTGGCAGAGCTGCCCGTGTTAACCCCCCCCCGCTCCACCCTGCCAGCACGCGCCTGCCCGCGGCACACACACGTGCCGGGCCGGTACGGTCATCAGGCCTCGCACATGCATCCCGGGGCATGCACACGCGTGTGGGGCCATGCACACGCATGTGAAGCCACGCACACGCGTGTGCCGGGTGATGCTGGAAGCCGTGCGGAAGGCAGAGGGTCCTCCCGGTCCACCCTCGCCGGGTGTTTTTGGGCTCCCCGTTGCTCGGAGGTGACACTTAGGGTCCTCCCCCCATCCCGGTGGGGACGGTCACCGGGGGGGGCACATCCCGGCCGTGGGGCTGGGGAAGGGCCGTGGCGGCAGCGCCGTGGCCATGGGGGCGGCAGCACTCCCAGCTCGACGCCTGCCACGAAGGCTGAGACCCGGCCACACTCGGTGCATCCCCCAGTGCCCACTCGGTGCCTGGGGTGACGTCCCCACGGCTGGGGACAGCGGGGACGGGGAGCAGAGCTGGAGCCCTGGTCCCCCCCCCAACCCTGCCAGCTCCCCCCCCATCCTGGCTCCGGTTCCTCGCTGCATCTGCGGCTCAGCCGGAGCCAGCGCTGCCGCCAAGGGCCACTGCAACCCGGCACCGCTGGCACAGCCCGGCCCGTGGCCCAGCCGGGGGCTGCGGGGGGCTGCAGGGGGTTCCCCCAGGGACGCTGGTGGCGGGGGGGACACAGGTGGGCATGGGGACGGTGGCCCCGTCCCAGCCTGGCACTGTCACCCCTCCCCACACGCCCTCTGGCATCGCCTGTGGGTGGGGGCATGGGGCGACGCTTTTTGGGGGGAAAAGGGGCTGAAATGGCAAAGCTGCCCCGTGTTGGGTGGGGGGCTGCGGTGGGGGGGGGCTCTGTCTTGCCTCACCCCGGCCCCATGCCAGGGGTGATGGAGACGCGGCCCTGAGCATCCCCCCAGGCTCGGGGTGCAGGAGGGTGGGAAGGTGGGGGGCCGCGGTCCTGCTCCCCCCGCCGCCGCCCCCCTCACCCCTCGCCCCTCGCCGGCGGCACGGAGCCGGGCGCGTGGCAGGGCCACGGTGCCGGGACAAAAGCGCTGCCCGGACAAAGGGCCCTGACGTCAGGCGCGGGGCTGGGGGGCACCGGGCGACCTACTTCCCGCTGCGCCGGGGGGGGGCGGCAGCCGCGGCTCGAGGGGACCCCACGGTGCTGCCGCTGCCCCCCCGCATCCTTCCCCCCTTCCCCGGGGCCCCCCAGCCCCAGCAGAGTCCGGCCGCAGCGTGCCCCCGCACACCCCAGGGATGGGGGTGGGGTGACCCCGGGGGTCTCCCCGTGGGGAAACTGAGGCAGGCGCCAGCAGCCAGGTCCGGCTTCCTTAACCAGGGCGGCTGCGTAATTAAAGCCCCAGTTAATGAATTAATGCTGGGGCTGCGGAGAGGAGCTGGCCGCGGGGACAGGGACGGGGGGTTAGGGACGGGAGGGTCTGAGGGGACGGGGAGGGGTGAGGGCACCGCGGCCCCGCCACCGCCCTTGCCGGCGGCCGCCCGTCCTCACGCACATGGCCACGTGCGTTGCTGTGCGAGGGTCGCACATGCGGTCACGCCTGTGGTCACGTGTGTCGGCCACGGGGCCATGCAGGTGTGCATGGACTCACACATGGTTGGGCACGGGGTCTCGCACGCGATTGTGCACATTTGGCCCCATGGGCGTGCGTAGCCTCGCACGCTGGGCGTGCTCCTGTCCCTGCAGTCGTGCGCAGCATTGCACGTGGTTGCGCACGCCCTCGCACGCTGTCCTGTGGCATGTGTTGGTCCTGTGGCCATGCACGCCTGTGCACGCTGTTCCTGCCCGCGGCCCTGCACGCCCTCACACGCTATCCTGCACGCAGCTGTGTGTGTCGGTCCCGTGGTCGTGCATGCCCGTATACGCCATCCTGCTTGTGCGTGCCTGCGCACGCCATCCTGCCTGTGGTCCTGCACGCTCTTAACACAAGGTCGTGCACGCCTGTGCACGCCATCCCTCCCGTGCTTGTGCATGCCCTTGCCCGTGGTCCTGCAGACCCTTGCCCGTGGCTGTGCACACCATCCTGCTCATGGCTTTGCACACCCGTGCGCACCATCCTGCCCCTGGTTTTGCACACCTGTGCACACCATCCTGCCCCTGGTTTTGCCCGCTCACACACGCCACCCTGCTCGTGGCTTTGCACACCCGTGCACGCCATCCCACCCGTGGTTGTGGGCGCCCTTGCATGTGGCTGTGCGCGCCCTTGCCTGTGGTCCCGCAGACCCTAGCCCGTGGCTTTGCACACCCGCGCACACCGTCCTGCCGCTGGTTTTGCACACCCTTGTCCGTGGTCCTGCAGCCCACCCTTGCCCGTGGCCGTGCGCACCCGTGCCCGTGGTCCCGCAGACCCTCGCCCCTGGCTTTGCACACCCGTGCGCACCGCCTTGCTCGTGGTTTCGCACACTCGCACACACTGTCCTGCCGGTGCCGGGTGCCCGGTGGGTGCCGGACACGTTCTCCCGGGGTGCTGCACCCCCAGCACCACCCCCCCCTTTACGTGCCCCGCCCCCGCCATCCCCGCGCTCGTTTTAGCCCTAACCCGGGCGGCGGCGGCGGCGGCGGAGGAGGAGGAGGAGGAGGCGGGGGGAGGAAGAGCCCCGCGGGCAGGCGCGGGGGGGAGCAGGAGCAGGAGCAGGAGCAGGAGCAGGAGGAGGAGGAGGAGGAGGAGGAGGAGGAGGAGCGCGGAGGCTCTGCCGCAGCCCGGGCCGATGGGCCCCGCCGCCCCGCTGCTGCCGGGGGGCTGACGGCGACCCCCGCCCGGCCCCACCGAGCCCCGAAGCCGGGGGGGGGGGTGGGACGGTGGGACGAGGACACCCCCCCCGCAGCGCCGCCCCCCACCGCCGCCGCCGCCGCCGCCGCTTTTTACCGCTTTTCTTTTGGGCGCTGGGGGCTTTTTTTTTTTGGGGGGGGGCAATTTTCGGCCCCTCCCGCCGATGCTCCGGGCTGCCTCGGCGGCGGCTGCCGGGGGCGGCGGGACGCGCTGACCGGGCGCGTTTTATTTTTTTTTTTTCTCGCCCCCCCCCCCCCCCACCATTGGCGCAGCCGGGGCCGCCGCGCTGGGGCAACTGCCGCCACCCCCCCCCTTTCCCGCCCCGCTGCTGCATCGGGGCACCTCGGCACCCCCCCACCCCGTACCGGGAGCCGCAGCGGCGGGACCCCCCCCGCCCCACCGGGGGTGCCGCCCCCGCCCCCCCGCTGCCGGATTGCGGGGGGGCAGCACCCGCCGGCCCCCGCCGCGGGGGCTCAGAGGAAGGATGCCCGGGCCGGTCCCCGCTCCCGCCGGCCCCGCCGCTTGAGCGATCCCCCCCCTCCCTCGCCCCGACCTCCACCCCCCGGCCCGGCCGGGACGGACCCCGGCTCCCCCCCCCCTTCCCCGCCGCGGCGGCGGCCCATGGGATGTGATGAGCTCCTCGCCGGCGCCGGCCTCAGCAGCGTAAGCCCCGGCCCGCGGCTCTCGGCAGGATGGCTCGCTTCGGAGACGAGGTGCCGGCCCGTTACGGGGCAGGAGGCGGCGGGACCGGAGGCCCCGGGGCCGCGGCGGGGGGCCGGGGAGCGGGGGGTCCGCGGCAGGGCGGCCCCCCCGGGGCGCAGAGGATGTACAAGCAGTCGATGGCCCAGCGAGCCCGCACCATGGCTCTCTACAACCCCATCCCCGTCCGGCAGAACTGCCTGACGGTCAACCGCTCCCTCTTCCTCTTCAGCGAGGACAACGTGGTGAGGAAATACGCCAAAAAGATCACCGAATGGCCATATCCTTTGGGGGGGTGGCGGGGGGAGGGGGGGGGGCGCAGCATGCCACCCACTCACCGGGCCCCTGGCTCTCTGTCCCACGTCCCCATCCCCCTGCCCTGCATTGGGTCCCCCATCCCCCTGCCCTGCGCCCGACTCCCCATCCCCACGCCACGTCCCCGTCCCCATCCCCATCCCCATCCCCGTGTCCTGCACCTGCTCCTTGTCCCCGTCCTGGGGACCCCGCTTCCCTGCCCTGCGCCACCTCCCCGTCCCGCGTCCCCATCCCGCTGACCTGCATTGGGGTCTCCATCCCACGTCCTGCACCAGCTCCCCACGTCCTCATCCTGCACCAGCTCCTCATCCCCATATTGGGGTCCCCATCTCCCTACTTTGCATGAGGTGCCCATCCCCACGCCACGTCCCCATTCCCCTGACCTGCATTGGGGTCCCTGTCCCCACACCACGTCCCCATTCCCCTGACCCGCATCGGGGTCCCCGTCCCCACACCACGTCCCCATCCCCCTGACCTGCATCGTGGTCCCCATCCCCACGCCATGTCCCCGTTCCCCTGACATGCATTGGGGTCCCCATCCCCCTGAGCCACATTGGGGTCCCCGTCCCCACACCACGTCCCCATTCCCCCAACCTGCATTGGGGTCCTCGTCCCCACGTCCTGCACCAGCTCCCTGTCCCCACGCTGCATCCCTGTCCTCTGTCCCCAGCCCCATGCTGGGGTCCCTTGCCCCATGCCCTGTCTCCGGCCCCCTCTCCTCTACCCGGCCCCTCTCCATCATCCCTGTGGCCGTGCCCCCGTGCCAGTCCCTGCCCAGTGGGTTTGGGGGGTCCAGCTTATCCTGGGGGGCTGGGGGTAGGGGGACCCCATTGCACCAGTGTCTCCCAGTGCCCTCATTGCGGGGGGGTGGGCCTGACCTGGCATCCCCATGTCCCTGCACCCCTCGGCGCTGGGCTCAGCCCCACCATCCCCCCCTGGTGCCAGCAGAGCCCGTCTCCATCACCCCGGGGTTCCCCCAGACTTGGGGTGTCCCCAGGCGTCTGTCATCGTCCCCCGGGCCGATCCACTGGGGCGTTTGGGGGCACGGGGCTGTTTTGGGGCATCATTGCGGGGCTGCAGCTCCGGCCCCACTGCCCTTGGCTACCTCCCAGCCCATTCCCCCCTTTCCTGCACCCCAAAACCCTCAGCCGGCAGCGGTGGCCCCAAAAGGGCCACTGTCACCCAAAAAGGACCACAGTCACTACTCCTCGCGGCCGTGAGGGCCCTGTGCAGGCTGGGGGGGGGCACCACGCGGTTTTGGGGTGCTGCCGAGGGCTCGCCACCAGGTCCACCGGCTGTGCATCTCCCCTGAGCTTTTTGGGGACACCCCCCCCTCCCAAAACCGGGGAGGATTTGGGCAGCGGGTGCTGCCGGTGCCCCACTGGGCATGTGCGCCGCAGCCGCGGTGCTGTGGCGATGGGCGGCGGGGGGGGATGCGTCCGGCGCAGCACCGAAATGTCGGCCCCGGTGCAGGGACAGTGCTGCCGGTGCAGGGACGGTGCTGCGAGCAAATCCCGGGGGGGGGGGGGGGGCGGCGGTTTGCCGCGTGGAAGCAAATCTGCCGGTGCGTGGCCTTGCCTTGCCGTGCCGTGCCGTGCCGTGCCGTGCCGCAGCAGGACGGGCACCGCCGGCAGCACCGTGGCGGTGGCTGTAGCATCCCGGGGGCAGGACCTGGCACACCGAGCCCCACCATGCCAGGCCCTGCCGTTGGCACTGAGCAGGGCGTCCCCGCTGCCGTGTGCAAACCGGGTCACCGTGCCATGTGGCGGGGAAAGGGCTTCGTGGTGGCGGAGGGGGGGGCGAGGGCGGAGGAGCGGCGGGCGAAGGCTGGTGCTGTCGCAGCGGGGTCGGTCGCCGGCGCTGACGTCCAGCCAGGTGGCCGGAGCTGGCGGCGAGGCGGGAGCGGGGCTGGTGGTGGAGGGGGGGGGGTCAGGGTGCTGGGGTGCTGGGGGCGAGGGCAGCCTTGCTGGCAGGCGCAGCGGGGGCCGGGGAGGGTGATGCATCGCGCCGCCCACCCCAAGCCCCTGTGGGCCCCATCCTGCGGGCGTGCGGAGCCTCCCCCACCGTCACGATGGCCCGGGTGGGAGGAGGCGGCGGGCTCTGTTTGGCCAGGGGGGGACACGCTCCCATGGCACCCAAAGCCCGTCCCGCTGGGCACCCGCACTCCAGCTCCCCGTGGCGGGTGGTGGCACGGCCCCGCTCATGGCTGGCACGGCACAGGGGGCTGACGGGCGCTGCCCGACCCTTGCGGGGCTGCCCCGGGGAGGCTGTGCCCTGGCTTGGGGGGCAGAGCTGGCCCTGGGCACGGGTCCCCACGTCCGGAGAGCTGTGCTGTGCCAGATAGCCATGCCAGATAGCCATGCTGTGCCGGATAGCCGCGCTGTGCCAGATAGCTGTGCTGCATCGCTGTACTGTGCTGGATGGCCGTGCCGGAGAGCTGTGCTGCCCCCGATAACTGTGCCGTGCCAGATAGCTGTGCCGGATAACTGTGCCGTGCTGGATAGCTGTGCCGGATAGCTGTGCCGGATAGCCATGCTGTGCTGGACAGCCGTGCCATGCCAGATAGCTGTGCTGTGTCCGATAACTGTGCCAGATAACCGTATTGTGCCGGATAGCCGTGCCAGATAGCTGTGCCACGCTGGATGCCTAAGCGGAATAGCCATGCCAGGCAGCCGAGCTGTGCCTGGTAGCCCTGCCATGCCAGATAGGTGTGCCAGGCCACACAGCCATGCCAAATGTCTGTGCCACATCGCCATGCCAGGCCAGATATCCATGCTGAATAGCTGTGCCTGATAACCGTGCCGGGCCAGATAGCTGGGCTGTGATGGATATCCATGACGGACGGTTGTGCCAGGCCACATAGCCATGCCGGATAGCCATGCCATGCTGGATAGCCGTACCGGATAGCCGCACCAGATAGCTGTGTTGTGCCGGAAAGCTGTGCCATGCCAGATAGCTGTGCTGGATAGCTGTGCCGTGCCAGATAGCTGTGCCGTGCCAGATAGCTGTGCCAGGCCGGATAGCCGTGCCATGCTGGATAGCCATGCTGGATAGCTGTGCTGCATCAGGCAGCAGGGCCAGCGGCCGTTCCCCACACCTCGGCTGCGCTGCAGAAGGGTGGGGAGCAGGATCCGGTCCCATCTTTGCGTCTGTCGTTGCCGCTGGTGTGACCTCAGCCGAGCCCTCGGCTCTGGTCATGGGGCAGCTCTGCTGGTGCACCCGGGGGCTGCAGCACCCGCCAGCTGCGCGGGTCTGGCGGCACAAACAGGGTGTCCCACTCGGTGGCCATGTAATGTGGCGCAGGACTTGCCACAGGGCTGCAGGACGGGGTGTCTTGAACCCCCCCAGCCTGCCCCAGCCCATGCTCAGCTGCCACCGCTGCCACCCACCCACGCCTGCTGCCACTGCACCCCGGCACCGCTGGCTGGGATAGGGGATGCGCTCACCGAATGCAGACCCCAAAATGTGTATGGGTCCCAGCAGTGGCACCGCACAAGGACGGCATCCTTGCTTGGGAGCTGGCGGGGCCGGGCGGGTGCCGTGTAGGTCTCCCCGGGTCCCGCTGTCGCCGAGGCGCTTTGATCGCCGCCAGCTCCCGCCGGGCGAGAGGCTTCGTGCCGAGGAGCTGGGGCCGCCGGGTCGCGCCTTTGATGGGGAAATTAATGAGCCGCGGAGCACGTGGGTGCTGGTGGCAGCCGGGCCCGCATCTCCGCTGCCAACCGCCGCCGGCGCGGGGGGGTCCCAAACCCCCCCTTCTCTTTGGGCATCCCACCGGCCCCTCTCCTGCCTCGGTTTCCCCAACCAGCCTGGTTTGGGGGGGACCCCAGGCCCCTGCGGGCTCTGCCCAGCCGGGTTTTCCTTGACTTGGCCGCACTCCTTTTGAATACATGATTTTAGCCACCATCATCGCGAACTGCATCGTCCTGGCGCTGGAGCAGCACCTGCCCGACGAGGACAAGACCCCCATGTCGGAGCGGCTGGTGAGCGCGGGGTCGGTGAGGGGCTCCGGCGAGGGTCCCCCGACCACCCTGGCGTGGGCGGCAGGACCGGGGCTGGCTGCCAGCCTGCACCGCACACAGCCGGCACACCCGGCACCCGATGGCCATGGCTCCTGGTCCCCCCGGACCCGCCGGCGTCCCAGTTTCCTCCTTGCTGGGAATCTGGGCCATGCCGGGAGCGGTGGCCGCCTCCGCCTCACAGCACCTGGAGAGGGTGGAGGGGAGATGGGGCCAGCGGCTGCCCCGGATGCCCCCTCGCCCCACGGGCTGGGAGCGTGCGTGTGGGGGGGTGTCCCCGTGTCCCCCGTCCGGTGGCCTCATGCCTGTCCCCATTTCCAGGACGACACGGAGCCGTACTTCATCGGCATCTTTTGCTTTGAGGCGGGGATCAAGATCATCGCGCTGGGCTTCGCCTTCCACAAAGGCTCCTACCTGCGCAATGGCTGGAACGTGATGGACTTCGTGGTCGTCCTCACCGGGTGAGGTCCCCGTCCCACCTGCCCGGGGACATGGGGGGATGTGCGCCGCCCCCCACCCCTGCAGAGGGGTTGTGTGTGCGTGTGCACACACGTGTCAGCCCTGTGCCCTTCCCCGTGTGTAGCAGACCCAAGTGTGTGCGTGCAGGCGTGCAGGCTGCAGGACCCCGCCTGTGTGGTGGAGCACGTGTGTGCAGAGGATGTGTGTGCACGTATGTGTGTGCACGTACATGTGTGCACATGCACGTGCGTGTACGCACACGCATGTGCGGGGCCTCTGTGTGTGCAGTGCTGCACCCGCCGGCGGTCCTGGGTGTCACCAGTGCCTGCTGGGCCGGGGCCGGGCAAGATGTTAATTATTGCCTGCGGCGCTCGTCCCGCTTCCCCAGCGGCAGCAAGTGCCTCTTAGCGCTGTCACAATATTTCCCCATGCCGCCACTCACCGGCCCAGCAGCCGTGCCTGCCGCCAGCGCTTTGGTGGCAGCCCCGACTTCCCCGGCCCCGGAGCTGCCCCCCCGGGCCATGGCACCCTAGCCCCAGACCCTCTGACGGCTGCTGTGTGTCCTGTGTTCACCCTCCCGCCGGGAGAGCTGGTGGGGAAACTGAGGCAGGGAGCAGTGGGGCTGTTGTTGGAGGGGACAGCCCAGTCTCTGACGTACATGACCTGTGGCCCCTCGAGCACTCGGCTACATCAGGGTTGCTCTTTGGCTGCTTTCCTCTGCTCCCCCCCACCTCGCACCCTCCTCCCCCCCGCCTCCTGGTCCCCTGATCAACCTGCTCCCCCCCAACTCCTGCACCCTGCTCCCCCTTGCCCTTGCCTGCTCCCCTCATGCCCTACTCTCCCCTTGCACCGTTTCCCCTGCACCCCGCTTCCCCCTTCCCCCTGCACCCCTTGCACCATGCTCCTCCCTTGCTCCCTGCCTGCTCCCCCCTGCACCCCGCTCCCCCTGCACCCTGCTCCCCAATTTGCCTCCCTGCTCCCCCCTTGCCCCCCGCCAACCCCAGCCCAGCCCCTGTGAATGAGTTGCAGCGTCACCGAGGCAACAAGGATGAATGAACTCAGGGGGACCCAGGAGGGTGAATGGGGGTGATGGGGATGAATGGAGATGAATGGGGGTGATGGGGATGAATGGGGCCAGCTGGTTGCTGTTGTGACGGGCAGCAGGAAGGGACCCTCTGCAGCATCGGTGGGGGGGGGCCCTGGGGCCGGCAATGAACCCCTGGGGTGCATCCAGGTGCCTGGGACCCCCCACCGTCACCCAGGTCCTGGGTGATCCTGTGGGCTGGTGCTGGCCGGGGGCTATGACCCCCCAGGCCAGGCCCTGCTCCAGCATCAGCGCTGGCAGCGCTGCCGCGTTCAGCCCGGAGAGGCTAAATATAGCCCAGTGCTCCCGCCCGCGCTGCCAGCACGGCCATGGGCACGTGGCCATGCGGCTGGGACGTGGGGGCTCTTGGTGGCTGTGATGGCACGGCTGTGGGCTTGTGGCCGTGTGGTGGGGACATGTGGGCTCGCCGTGGCTGTGACGGTGTAGCTGTGGGGCACGTGGTGGCCCGTGGAGGATGTGTGGCTCTGCTGGGATGTGATGGCTCTTGGTGGCTGTGATGGCACAGCCCATGGGGGGGGGGCACGTCCCAGGCTGGGATGCGGTGGTCCATGGGGGAATGGGTGGCCAGGCTGGGACATCGTGGCTCTTGGTGGCCACAGTGGCACGGCTGGTTGGGGTCCCTGGCTGGGTTGGGGTGCCGGCTGTGGTGTGGGGGGGTCCCTGCCTGCTGACCCCCCCCTTCTTGCCCGCAGCATCCTGGCCACAGTGGGCTCCCAGTTTGACTTGCGGACGCTGCGAGCCGTGCGCGTGCTCCGGCCCCTCAAGCTGGTCTCAGGGATCCCAAGTGAGTGGCTGGGGGGTCCGGGGGGGGGGGGGCCTGGGGGTTTCGGGGGGGGCCGCGGCTGCTCAGCCCCATCTGGCGCAGGTTTACAAGTCGTCCTGAAATCCATCATGAAGGCGATGATCCCGCTGTTGCAGATCGGCCTCCTCCTGTTTTTCGCGATCCTCATTTTTGCAATCATAGGATTAGAGTTTTATATGGGCAAATTTCACACCACCTGCTTCGACCTGGTGACGGGTAGGTCTGCCCCCCCCCCCCCAAACCCCCCCAACCCTTCCCTGCCCCCCCCCCCCGGCCCTGCCTCAGTTTCCCCACTGGGGAGGGCTCAGAGCCCTCCGTGGCGTTGGGATCAGGGGCTGGCTCCTTCCCCACTCCTTCCATCTCCCTGGGCCCGTGGCCCGCGCCCGATATGGAACGGCCTAATTACTTCTCTCCCCTGATGAAGATGCTGTTAATTGGCGGGAGCTATTTCTGCACGGCAGCCGCGTCAGCACCGTGGTGGGGGGGGCCTGAAGGAGGCTGCGGGGGACGATGACGGGGGGGTCTGGCAGCCCCATGGGGGTCACCCCCTGACTCTAAACTCTCCTGGGTGAATGCAGCCCTGGGGGGGACACGGGGGTCTGGGCTTGGGGGGTTGGGGGGGCAGGAGCAATCCCCAAATCTGTGTCCCTTCCTCCCAGACGAGATCAAGGTGGAAGTCCCCTGCGGGACAGACGAGCCGGCCCGGATCTGCCCCAATGGCACCAAGTGCAAGAAGTACTGGGAGGGCCCCAACTACGGCATCACCCAGTTCGACAACATCCTCTTCGCCGTCCTGACCGTCTTCCAGTGCATCACCATGGAAGGGTGGACAGACCTCCTCTACTATGTAAGCCCTGACGCCACAGGAATGGGCACCACTGTGTGTGTGTCCCCCCCCGCAGGGTCCCCTCTATCCCCACTGAAGCCGTCTTCTGTCCCCTGAGGGCTCGCCAGTCCCTGAGGGGGTCCCCAAGTTGTCTCTGGGGGGGCGGGGGCGGTCCCTGCTCACTGCTCCCATGCTCCGACCCTGCGGGGTGCACGGGGATAGAGGACAATGGGACGCAGCCCCCACCTCCCACCCCCAAAAAGGTGGAGGTGATTTGCAGAGGGAGGGGTTGCTGCAGAGCAGGAGGGTACCCCAAAAAAAGGGTGCTGGGGTCCCCCCCTCCGCTAGCAGCCCCAAGCCTTGCAGGGATGCTCTGCATCCTCTCTGGCCCACCGTGTCCCCCCCCCCCCCGGTACCATGTGTCCTCCCATGGCCCCCCCTCCCATGTCCCAGCGTGGGGTGGGGAGCATGGCCAGGGGATTTGGGGTGCCGCCAGCCCCCAGGGGGGACGCCGGAGCTGCTGCGCTGCACTCTGTCCCTTGGCCTATATCCAGCCACCAAAACAAGGAAGTGCCCGTGCCCCCCCCAGGTCATGGGACCCCCCCACCCCTGACCCCTCCTTTCCCCCCCCTCAGAGCAACGATGCCTCAGGGAACACTTGGAACTGGCTGTACTTCATCCCCCTCATCATCATCGGCTCCTTTTTTATGCTGAACCTAGTGCTGGGGGTGCTGTCTGGGTAAGCGGCGGGGGGGGGGGGGGGGGGGGGGCGGCCTCAGCGGGAGGGGGGTGCCTACCCTGGCCCCCCACTGATGCTGGCCCCACAGGGAGTTTGCCAAAGAGCGGGAGCGGGTGGAGAACCGCCGGGCGTTCCTGAAGCTGCGGCGGCAGCAGCAGATCGAGCGGGAGCTCAATGGCTACATGGAGTGGATCTCCAAGGCGGGTGAGGGCCGTGACACCCCCCCCATCCCCCCCCTCCGGGACACCCGCACTCCCCCCACCCCACTGAACTCCCCACTTTTTTCTCAGAAGAAGTGATCCTGGCAGAGGACGAGACCGAGGGAGAGCCCCGGCACCCCTTTGATGGTAAGTGCCCTGCCCCAGTGTGCGCCCCGGCAGGGGGGGCGGCCACCCTGGAGTGGGGGTGTCGCGGCGGGGACCCCCTGGTGACGCCCGCCTCCCTCTGCCCCTCGCCCCTGTGGGAGCTCTCCGGAGGGCCACCATCAAGAAGAGCAAGACGGACCTGCTGAGCCCTGAGGATGCCGAGGAGCAGCTGGCCGACATCTCCTCCGTGGGTGGGTGGGGGGCATGGGTGCCCCCGCTTTGGGGCGGTGGGTGGGGGGCGATGGGTTGGGGGGGGTGATGGCTGATGGGGTGGGGAGGTGATGGGTAGGGGGGGGATGACCCGTTGGGGGATGATGGGTGGGGGGGTGACGGGTCGGGGGGGTGACGGGTGATGGGGTGACTGGTGATAGAGTGGTGGTGGAAAGGTGGTGGGTGATGGGGTGAGGAGGTGATGGGTGGGGGGGATGACGTGTTGGGGGGGTGATGGGTGGGGGGCGTGATGGGTGATAGGTGATGGGGGTGACGGGTGATGGAGTGATGGGTGGGGAGGTGGTGGGTGATGCTGTGACAGGTTGGGGGGTGATGGGTGGGGAGGTGGTGGGTGATGGTGTGACAGGTTGGGGGGTGATGGGTGGGGATGACTGGGGGGTGATGGGTGACAGTTTGGGGATGGTGGGTGATGGGGTGATGGGTGGGGGCTCCCCCCCGCGCCCCGCAGGCTCCCCCTTCGCCCGCGCCAGCCTCAAAAGTGCCAAGCTGGAGAACGCCACCTTCTTCCACAAGCGGGAGCGGAGGATGCGCTTCCACATCCGCCGCATGGTGAAAACTCAGGCCTTCTACTGGACCGTGCTCAGTCTGGTAGCGCTCAACACCCTGTGTGTTGCTATCGTTCACTACGACCAGCCAGATTGGCTTTCCGACTTCCTCTGTGAGTGCCCCCCCCCACCGCTGGACACCCCCTCACCCGGCCCTCAGCCCCCCCTCACTCTCTCTCCCCCCCAGACTATGCAGAATTCATATTCTTGGGACTCTTTATGTCCGAAATGTTTATAAAAATGTACGGGCTGGGGACGCGGCCTTACTTTCACTCGTCCTTCAATTGCTTCGACTGTGCCGTGAGTCCGGCCCCGGCTCGGCTGCTGCCGGCGGGAATGGGGTGGGGGTGGGATGGGATGAGGATGGGGATGGGACAGGATGGGATGGGGATGGGGATGAGGACGGGGATGGGACAGGATGGGATGGGGATGGGGATGGGATGGGGATAGGGACGAGGATGGGACAGGGTGGAATGGGGACGGGGATGGGGACAGGATGGAGAGGGGACGGGGATGGGGACAGGATGGAGAGGGGATGGGGATGGGGACAAGGTGGGGGGAATGGGGATGGGGACAGGATGGGATGGGGTCAGGATGGGAATAAGATGTGGATGGAATGGGAATAGGATTGGGATGGGGATGGGGATGGAATGGAGATGGGGATGGGGACGGAATGGAGATGGAGATGGGAATGGGAAGGGATGAGGACAAGATGAGGATGGGGAAGAGGTCAGGATAGGGATGGGGATAGGATAGGGATGGGATGGGGACAGGACGGAGACACTGTCCCACTCCCAGGTTATCATCGGAAGCATCTTCGAGGTGATCTGGGCTGTTGTGAAGCCGGGAACATCCTTCGGGATCAGCGTGCTACGAGCTCTCAGGTTACTGCGCATTTTCAAAGTCACAAAGTAAGTGCTGACGGGTCGGGTGCCGACGCTCTGTCCATCCGCCCGTCCGTCTGTCCATTGGTCCGTCTGTCCGTCAGTCTGTCTGTCCGCTGGTCTGTCCATGTCTGTGGGTCTGCAAGTGCGGGGGCAGTGTGAGCACGAGTGAGTGTGTGGATGCACGGAGCCATTGTGGGGTGCCTGGGTGCCGAGTTGCCGTCCCTCGTCCCCTCGCCATCTCTGTGTCCCCTCATCACCCCCATGTCCCTTCGCATCCCCTTGTCCCCCCATGGCCCTGGTCCCCCCACGGCCCCGCAGCCTGGCTCTGCCCTGGCAGGTACTGGGCTTCCCTGAGGAACCTGGTGGTCTCCCTCCTGAACTCCATGAAGTCCATCATCAGCCTCCTCTTCCTCCTCTTCCTCTTCATCGTCGTCTTTGCCCTTTTGGGGATGCAGCTCTTTGGGGGACAGTGAGTAACTGGGTGGGAGATGGGGCCCCCCCCAGGGTCACCCTGGTCCCCCAGCATGGGGGTATCTCTGTGCCCCCAGGCCCCTGCTGGGGGGCACCCGGCTGGGGTGGGGCTCCCACCATTCCCCCCCACCCCCAGGTTCAATTTTGACGACGGGACCCCTCCCACCAACTTTGACACTTTCCCAGCAGCAATAATGACGGTGTTTCAGGTAGGGACCCCCCTGTCCCCTCCCTGGGGCTCCTGAGGAAGTGAGGTGCCAGTGGAGGGGTCCCTGCTGCCCCTATGGCTCCTTCCCCCCCAGATCCTGACGGGCGAAGACTGGAACGCGGTGATGTACGACGGGATCAAATCTCAGGGCGGCGTCAAGGGGGGGATGGTTTTCTCTGTCTACTTCATCGTCCTCACCCTCTTTGGCAACTGTATCCTCGGGGTGCTGGGGGGGTCCCGGGGGGCTCTGGGCCAGGGCAGGGATGTGCTGGGACCCACTTTGCCTTGACGGGGCACCCAGACACCCTCCTCAATGTCTTCTTGGCCATCGCGGTGGACAACCTCGCCAACGCGCAGGAGCTCACCAAGGTAAGGACCGGTGTCAGGGATGAGGCGGGGCCACCCCAGCCCATCACCTGTGGCCTCAGGGCTGGGCTGGACACGGCGCTGGGCTTTGCAGGATGAGCAGGAGGAGGAAGAAGCCGCCAACCAAAAGCTGGCACTGCAAAAGGCGAAGGAGGTGGCCGAAGTGAGCCCACTCTCTGCAGCCAACATGTCCGTCACCATGTAAGTACATTGTGTGCCCGGCTCCATCCCTGGATCCATCCCTGGCTCCATCCCTGGATCCATCCTTGGATCCATCCCTGACTCCATCCGGCTCCGTCCTTGTCTCCATCCCCAGCTCCATTCCTGGCTCCATCCATGTCTCCGTCCCCAGCTCCAACCCGAGCCCTGGCTCCATCCAACTCCATCCATGTCTCTGTCCCCAGCTCCATCCCAGCTCTGTCCCCAGCTCCACCCCTGGCCCCAGCTCCAACCCCGGCCCTGGCTCCATCCAACTCCATCCATGTCTCTGTCCCCAGCTCCATCCCAGCTCTGTCCCCAGCTCCACCCCTGGCCCCAGCTCCATCCTTGTCTCTGTCCCCAGCCCCAGCTCCGTCCCTGGCCCCAGCTCCATCCCAGCTGCCATCCCCAACTCCATCCTTGTCTCCATCTCCAGCTCTGTCCCTGCCTCCATCCTGACTCCTTCCCCGGATCCATCCTTAGCTCCATCCCAGCTCCATCCCACTTCCATCCCGGCTCCATCCTCAGCTCCATCCCGTCTCCATCCCATCTCTGCTCCGGCTCCGTCCTGGCACACCTCAGGCTCCCCCGACGTGGGCTGTGCCTCCCCGCTGCAGGAAGGAGCAGCAGAAGAACCAGAAGTCCTCGAAGTCGGTGTGGGAGCAGCGGACAAGCGAGCTGCGGAAGCAGAACCTGCTGGCCAGCCGGGAGGCCCTCTACAGCGAGCTGGACCCCGAGGAGCGCTGGAAGGTGCCCTACGCCCGCCACCTGCGCCCTGACATGAAGACCCACCTGGACCGGCCACTGGTGGTGGACCCCCAGGAGAACCGCAACAACAATACCAACAAGACGCGCCCCAGCGAGCCGCCGATAGAGCCCCGCTTTGGCCAGCCCCGTGCCGAGGAGCTCCGCCGGCAGCCGCGCTACCCCGACCCCGGCGGCCCCCGCCCCGTGGAACCCCCTGGCCCCGACGGCCGATGGCCCCGCAGCAGCAGCCGTGAGCCCGAGCGGGACCCCAGCCAGGAACGCGCCTACGCCGACGCTGAGCGCCTTAAAGCCCTCGAGCGCCGGCACCGGCCGGGTGGCAGCCGGGATGGCCGTGCTGGCTCACCCCAACCCGAGCGCGAGCACCGGCGGCACCGGGCACACCGGCGGGCGGCCGAGGAGGGCGAGGAGGGTGGGCGGCCAGAGCGGCGGCCACGGCACCGGGAGGGCAGCCGGCCGGTGCGGGGCGAGGGGGACGGGGAGCACGGGGATGGCGAGCGGCGCCGTCGGCATCGGCACGCCACGCCGGCCGCCTACGATGGCGAGGGCAAGCGGGATGACAAGGAGAGGCGGCACCGGCGGCGGAGGTGAGCAGGGTGGGCAGGACCCCCTGGGGCTGGTGGGACCCCTCCAGGACCGGGGAGCTCCTCTGGCTCCCAGGAGTACCCAAATCCCCTCTGGCATTCCTGGCTCAGCACCTGACGTGCGAGCTGTGCCAGGGGTGCCAGGGGGTCCCCGCTGAGCCCCCTCCCCTCTGCCTCCCCCCAGGGAGAACCAGGTCTCCGGGGTGCCGGCGGGCCCCACGCTCTCCACCACCCGCCCCATCCAGCAGGACGTGGGGCGCCGGGAGCCCCCCGTCGCAGAGGACATTGACAACATGAAGAACAACAAACTGGCCACTGCCGAGCCCCCCGCGCCCCCACCCGTGGGCAACCACACCGCCTGCCCCACCGGGGCCCCCTTACGCTGGCCCCCCACCACCCCCAATCCCCCCCCCGAAAACAGCCTGGTGGTCACCAACCCTGGCCCCCACAACAACCCCACCAAGGCGGGGGGGAAGCCGGAGCACACGGCCGTGGACATCCCACCCCCCCTCCCGCCGCCCCCCACCAACGCCCTGGTCCAAGGTAGGGGACACCCCCCCAAGATCTGGGGGGTGTGGGGGATGCAGGGGGTCCGGGAGGGGTGCAGGGGCCATGATCCCGCCGCTCTTGCAGTGAACAGGAACGCCAACCCCGAGCCGCTGCCCCGCAAGGAGGAGGAGGAGGAGAAGAAGGAGGAAGGCGACGATCAGGAGGAGAACGGCCCCAAGCCCATGGTGCCCTACAGCTCCATGTTCATCCTCTCCACCACCAACCCGTGAGCACCGTGGGGGGACTGGGGGGGTCCTGGGGGTGCCCGTTGCTCACCCCTCCCTCACCGTCCCTCTTCCACCAACCCCCCCCAGGTTCCGCCGGCTGTGCCACTACATCGTCAACCTGCGGTACTTTGAGATGTGCATCCTGATGGTCATCGCCATGAGCAGCATCGCCCTGGCTGCCGAGGACCCCGTGCAGCCCAACGCCCCCCGCAACAACGTAAGCCCCCAGCCCCCGCTCCCCGCCCCGCAGCTGGGCACAGAGGGACCTCCGGGTGCTGTCAGGGGGGGCGGTGGGGCTGAGCCCCCTTCTCACAGTGCTGCTTTGCAGGGTGAGGCACCCCCAAAACAGCAACTCGGGCTGTGCCAAAATGGGGTGTCCCCCCCCTTGTCCTGCCCCTGAGACCCTGCCCATGGCCCCAGGGTGCTGGGGTGTCCTACAGCCATGGAGTGCTGGGGCGGTCCTGGGGTGCCAGGGGGTCCCAGGGTGCCAGGGGGGTCCCACAGCCCCATGGTGCTGGGAGGTACGGGGGGGGGTCCCAGGGTGCCAGGGGGACCCCAGGCATCTCCCCCCACCCCACCTCCTTCCCCCTCCAGGTCTTGCGCTACTTCGACTACGTCTTCACGGGTGTCTTTACCTTTGAGATGGTGATCAAGGTGAGCGGGGGGGGGGGTCCGCGGGGTGGGGGCCCCCCCGGCACCCCCTCACCCGCCCCCACCTTGCCCCCCGCAGATGGTGGATTTGGGGCTGGTGCTTCACCAAGGTGCCTATTTCCGGGACCTGTGGAACATCCTGGACTTCATCGTGGTCAGCGGGGCGCTGGTGGCCTTTGCCTTCACGTGAGTCCCCCCTTCGGGGACACGGGGGGTCTTGGGGGCATCCTGTGGGGTCCCGGGAGGGGCTGGGAACACCTGGGTCCCCCCCGTGCTCAGGGGACAGCAGTGGCACCAGGGAGGGGAACACGGGGATGGTGGGGAGGGGATGGAGGTGGTGGGGTCTCGCCTCTCTCAGTGCCTCCCAGTGGGGCTGTCCCAGTCCCCCCACCCCAGCCCTGCTGGGGTCCATCCCGTGGCCCCACAGCCGCTCGCTGCCCACCCGCCGCGTCCGCTGCCCGGCTGTCCGCGCTCTGCTGTGTCGCTTGACGTCCGTCCTCAGCCGCTTGCCACCGTGCTGTGTTGTCCTGTCACTGTCCCAGTGTCCCCACGCCCTGGCAGCACCGCCCCAGTGTCCCCGGGCAGGATCAGGCCCCGGTGCCGAGCAGCCGCCCCAGTGCGGAATCCCCAGAGCAGTGAACAGGGCTGGAGTAAACCCTAAATTAAGATGAGGAATCTGCTAGCAAAGGATGAATAGCCTCTTAGTAAGGAATGAGTAACCTAGAAAGGGATGAGGAATCTCCTAGAAATGGATGAACACCCCCTGAGTAACTGAGCATGCCTCAAATGATTGAGCATCCTTAAAGCAAAGGGTGAGCATCCTCCAAGTAAAGGGTGAGCATCCCCCCCAGTAATTGAGCATCCCCCAAAAAAGGGTGAACATCCCCACAGTGACTGAGCATCCCCCAAGTAAAGGATAAGCATCCCCTGAGTAACTGAGCATCCCCCCAAATAAAGGGTGAGCATCCCCTGAGTGACTGAGCATCCTTAAAGTAAAGCATGAGCATCCCCCAAGTAAAGGATGAGCACCCCCCCAAGTAACTAAGTATTCTTAAAGTAAGGGGTGAACATCCCCCACGTAACTGAGCATCCCCCCCAAGTAATGGGTGAGTAAGCCTGGAGCAGACCCCAATTACCTCCTGGGAAGCCGGGATCCCCCCGTGGCTCCCCCAGGCTCCCGGTGGGAAGTGGCCGGGGGGGCGTGGGCACGGGGCGGGGGCCGGGCTCTCACCGTGCCTTGTCTCTCCCCTTCCTCTGCCACCGGCCACAGGAGCAGCTCACGGTAAAGTCTTTCTGCCTTCGTCTCCTGCCCTGTCTCCGTCCTCGTGCTCTCCTCATGCTCATGGTCGTGCCTTGCTCCCCCCCAACCCTACAGCCCTCCTTGCACTCCCCCCCTCAAAAAGCAGCCTCAGGGATGGGGCCGTGGGAAACACACCAGGCTCTCCCTGGCATGTGATGAGTGCAGGGGGTCTCAGCCTCGAGCTCTGCCCTGTGCCGGGCAGCCACTGCCCACTTGGCTGGGGAGGGCACTGTCACCACCAGAGAAAGAAGGGGGTGGGACCACCCACGGACCTGCCGGGATGCCAGGGCACCCCGAGCCGCCATGCCGGGGGCCCCATGTCTTCCCTGTCCCCCCCACAGCGGCAGCAGCAAGGGGAAGGACATCAACACCATCAAGTCCCTCCGCGTCCTCCGCGTCCTCCGGCCCCTGAAGACCATCAAGAGGCTGCCGAAGCTCAAGGTGGGTGAGGGGGCGGATGGGGAAGGGGATTCACTCCCCACCCCGGGTGTTGGGGGGCGTCCTGGCTGGCACCGACCCCTTCCCTGGTCCCTTCCCCCAGGCTGTCTTCGACTGCGTGGTGAACTCCCTGAAGAACGTCCTCAACATCCTCATCGTCTACATGCTCTTCATGTTCATCTTCGCCGTGGTGGCCGTCCAGCTCTTCAAGGGCAAGTTCTTCTACTGCACCGATGAGTCCAAGGAGTTCGAGAAGGACTGCAGGTATGGCCCGGCCGGGCGGGGGTCCACCGCCGCCCCCCACCCTGTCCCACCGCCCTCTCCCCTCCCAGGGGGGAATACTTGGTCTACGAGAAGGACAATGAGGTGAAGGCGCAGAAGCGGGAGTGGAAGAAGTATGAGTTTCACTACGACAATGTGCTCTGGGCGCTGCTCACCCTCTTCACTGTCTCCACCGGCGAGGGATGGCCACAGTAAGGGCATGGAGATGGGTGGGGGGATGTGGGGATGGGGTGGGGCGACACTGGGACCCCCATCCCATCCCTGCACTTGTCCCACCACAGGGTCCTCAAGCACTCAGTGGATGCCACCTACGAGAACCAGGGCCCCAGCCCCGGCTACCGCATGGAGATGTCCATCTTCTACGTGGTCTACTTCGTGGTCTTCCCCTTCTTCTTTGTCAACATCTTCGTGGCCTTGATCATCATCACCTTCCAGGAGCAGGGGGACAAGATGATGGAGGAGTACAGCCTGGAGAAAAACGAGGTGCTGCCTCCGGACCCCTCCCTCCTCGACACCTTTTGGGGATCCCCCAGCCGGGCTGGGGGGGTCAGTGATGCCCACCCTGTTCCCCACCCCACAGAGAGCCTGCATTGACTTCGCCATCAGTGCCAAGCCCCTGACGCGGCACATGCCGCAGAACCGGCAGAGCTTCCAGTACCGCATGTGGCAGTTCGTGGTGTCGCCGCCCTTTGAGTACACCATCATGGCCATGATTGCCCTCAACACCATTGTCCTCATGATGAAGGTCGGTGGGGAGCAGGCTTGGGGGTCCCGGGGAGCCCCTCTGGGTCTGTCCCATCCCTGTCCCTTGGGGGCTGTGCTCAGCCCGTTTGGATCCCCTTGGTCCTGTCCCCTGGGGTTTGTCCTTCTCCCCTGGCACCTCTCCTGTCCCCTGGGCCTTGTCCCTGTCCCCCTGGATCCATCCCTGTGCCCGTGGACCCATCTTACCCCCCGGGATGCACCCCTGTCCCCCTGGGACCTGTCCCTGTCCCCATCCCCATCCTCCACGCTATCACCCCAGTTCTATGACGCCTCGGATGCCTACGAGAACGTGCTGAAGATGTTCAACAATGTCTTCACTTCCCTCTTCTCCCTTGAGTGTCTCCTGAAGATCATGGCCTTCGGTGTGCTGGTACGTGCCGCTGTATGCCGGGGACGGGGACCCAGGGGACCACAGGGGACACACATCCAGCCCTGGGGCATCCTGCACCATACCAGCAGGTTCCTGGGAGCTGGTGCATGGGTAATTGCGGGATCCCGGTGCATGGGTACCCATGGGATCTGGGGAGCTGGTGCACGAGTACTCGTGGGATCTGGGAGCTGGCATGCTGGCAGCGCCGCTGCCCCGTGTCCCTTGTCCCCTTCCCTTCACAGAATTACTTCCGTGACGCCTGGAACATCTTCGACTTTGTCACAGTCCTGGGGAGCATCACGGACATCCTGGTGACAGAGTTCGGGGTAGGTGGGAGCCACCGCATCCCCCCAACCCCATGGCCCCAGCGCCGGGCTCCGCTCCCCCCCCCCCCCCCTCACCCCTCGTGTTCCCCCAGAACAACTTCATCAACCTCAGCTTCCTGCGGCTCTTCCGGGCTGCGCGGCTCATCAAGCTGCTGCGCCAGGGCTACACCATCCGCATCCTGCTCTGGACCTTCGTCCAGTCCTTCAAGGTGCTGCCTGATGTCCCCCCAAAACCTGCGTTCCCCCCCCAGCCGCCCCCACCCAGGGGCTGGCAGCCCAACCCGCGCCGGGGGGCCACATCCAGACCCGGCGTGGCGTGACTGGCCCCGCTCTGCCCCCAGGCTCTGCCCTACGTCTGCCTGCTCATCGCCATGCTCTTCTTCATCTACGCCATCATCGGGATGCAGGTGAGAGCCCCCAGCCCTCCCCCGCCCCCCCAGTACCCTGCCCCAGCCCCCCGCCACCCCGAGCCATCCCGGCCCCCCCCAGGTCTTCGGCAACATTGGCATTGAGGAGGAGGATGACGAGTCGGCCATCACCCAGCACAACAACTTCCGCACCTTCTTCCAGGCCCTCATGCTCCTCTTCCGGTGAGTCCCCCGGCACGGTCCTGGTGCCACCAGTGGTACCCAGTGCCATGCCGGCACGTCCCCCCAGCACGGTCCCAGTGCCACCAGTGGTACCCAGTGCCATGCCGGCACGTCCCCCCAGCACGGTCCCAGTGCCACCAGTGGTACCCAGTGCCACGCTGGCGTGTCCCCCCAGCATGGTCCCGATGCCACCAGTGGTACCCAGTGCCACGCTGGTGTGTTCCCCTGGCATGGTCCCGTTGTCACGCAGGGTTCCCCGTGCCATGCCAGCATGTACCCCAAGCACAGTCCCATCACCCTCCAGTGGTACCCAGTGCTGTGCTGGTGTGGCCCCCCCTGCCCGGCCCCTTCCCTGGCTGGGGTCACCCAGCAGCATCCCCCCCTCTGCCGCAGGAGCGCCACGGGGGAGGCCTGGCATGAGATCATGCTGTCCTGCCTGAGCGGGAAGCCCTGCGACCAGAACTCGGGCATCAAGGAGGACGAGTGCGGCAACGAGTTCGCCTACTTCTACTTCGTCTCCTTCATCTTCCTCTGCTCCTTCCTGGTGAGCCCCGGGAGGTGTAGGGGGGACCCCAGCTCGCCTGCCCCCACCCTGACACCCCCCCTCCCATGCCCCCCCAGATGCTGAACCTCTTTGTCGCTGTCATCATGGACAACTTTGAGTACCTGACGCGTGACTCCTCCATCCTGGGCCCCCACCACCTGGACGAGTACGTCCGCGTCTGGGCTGAGTACGACCCCGCCGCCTGGTAAGGAACCCCCCGGGGCAGGCGCGGGGGGGGCAGGGGGTCTCCCCAGATGCCTGGGTCCCCTCTCAGCGCCGGGGGCACAGCGGCTCCTGGGGGCTTGGCTGGCCGGACAGTCTTCCCCCCTCTCCAGCCATGCAGCAGGGTCTGAGGGGGTGCAGCAAGTGCCCGAGAGCCCCCCCCGGGTCCTCTGGGGCCAGTGGCCCTGGTGTGTCACAGAGGAGGTGACTCCTGGGACCGTCCCTCCAAGGGGGTGTCCCCAGGGGCTGTCCCCCAAGGGGATGTCCCCTGGGTCTGCTGTCCCCACGCAGCCATGGGGGGGCCTAGCCCCCCCCCAGCACAGTGCCGATTAACCTGTCCTCTCTCAATTGTAGGTGCTCGGCCGCCGGATTTCTCCCTCTTGCCCCCGCCCTGACCCCCAGCCCCCAGCACCAGGCAAAGGGACTCAGCCGGACCCAGGGGGTCCCTGGGGGTTCTGCCGGGTGCTGGAGGGTCCCCACGATTTCCCAGGGGGGGTGTCTCTTCTTTGTCCCAGGGTCCAGGGTGTCCCATGGTGTCCTGGGGGGTCCCTGGCTGCTCTTGGGGTGTCCTGTGATGCTCTACCAGGTCCTCGGTGGGCTGGACTGGTCCATACTGGGATCAGCAGGGATGGAGCCAGGGGAGCTCCAGCTCTCCCCACAACCACCCTGTACCCCCCCATCCCCATTGCAGCCAAGCAGCCGCAAACCCCCCCTCAGCACGGGGGGGGGGGTCCTGTCCCCCAATCCCATCCTCTCTCCCCCTGTCCCAGGGTCCGTGCCTCAGTTTCCCCAGCCCCTCGGCGCGTCCGCGGTCGTGCGTGTCTCCGGCGTCCGCACTAACCCCCCTGTATTCTTCTTGCAGTGGCCGCATTCATTATAAGGATATGTACAGTTTATTACGCGTAATATCTCCCCCATTGGGCTTAGGCAAGAAATGCCCTCATAGGGTTGCTTGCAAGGTTTGACTTACACTAAAAACCTGCTGAGCATCAACGGAATGAATGTTGCTTATGGTTTCTCGGATATATATATGATATCTATATATATATATACACAGACACGTCCCGCACCCCCGGGGCCGGCCCCAGCCCCCGGCGCGCCGCATGGAGCCCCCCCATCCCTGCCCAGCTCTGCTTGCTGCGCCCCGCGGCCCCCGGCCAGCACGGCCGGACCCCCCCCTCCAGCGCCGCGGGGCTGCATGGGCACCGGCCATCGCCTTCCTCCCCTCCTTCTCCTCCTCCTCCACGGGGCCCCGGGCTGCGGCCGGCCGGGTTTAAACCTCTTTTTTTTTTTTCTTTTTTTTTTTCCATTTTTTTTCTCCGCGTCTCTCTGTCTCTCTTGCCTCTTTTTTGTCCTTTTTCTGTCCGATGTCTCTTCCTTCTTGTTCTCTCCGCTCCCAGGGGCCGGCTGACTTTCATGGACATGTATGAAATGCTGAGACATATGTCCCCGCCCCTGGGTTTAGGCAAGAAATGCCCACCCCGTGTTGCTTATAAGGTAGAATAACTCTTCCCACCAGAGCGAAGCCCCCTCAAAGCCGTGCCGGTTCCCAGCAGCGGCACCGACTCAGCCCGGCCGATGCTTCTCGGCCTTTTTTTTTTTTTTTGGTTGGTTTTTTTGGTTTTTGTTGGTTTTTTGTTGGTTTTCTCCTCCTGCGGCAAGCCCTGACCGGCGCGGTGGCCACCGGCCCCGCTGAGCCTCTGCGTGTCCCCCAGGACGGGCTGGGTAAGATCCGCTGCCCGAGGAGCGTGTGCCCCCCGCCACCTCCCTGCCTGCCGCAGGCTGGAGGCTCAGGGCTGGACCCCCCCAGGAGCCCCTACTGGGGACCCCTCATGGAGCTCAGCCAGTCCCCCCAGAGCCCCTATTTGGGGACACCCGTTGGGCTTGGCCAGCCCCCCCAGAAGCCCCTATTTGGGGACCCCCATTGGGCTCAGCCAGCCCCCCCAGAAGCCCCTATTTGGGGACCCCCATTGGGCTCAGCCAGCCCCCCAGAGCCCCTATTTGGGGACCCCCATTGGGCTCAGCCAGCCCCCCCAGAAGCCCCTATTTGGGGACCCCCATTGGGCTCAGCCAGCCCCCCAGAAGCCCCTATTTGGGGACCCACATTGGGCTCAACTAGCCCCCCCAGAAGCCCCTATTGGGGACCCCTTTGGCCTCAGCCAGAAGCCCCTATTTGGGGACCCCCATGGGGCTCGGCCAGCCCCTCCCCTGTATTGGGGATCCCCTGTGGGGCTCAAGGCTGCCTCGTCCAGAGCCGCGCATTTTTAGGGACCCCCCCCCCTCCATGGGGCTTGCCCTGCCCACCCAGAGGAGTGTCTGCTCAGGCCTCCCCCCCCCGGGGCTCACCCTTGCCCCCCTCTTCCCTGTCCCTGCAGCCTCTCCCCCCCCACTCTCCTTCTCTCCATCCCACCTCTGCCCGCCGCCTCCTCTCCTGGCAGTGAGTCCCCTCTACCCGGCCCCCCCCGGCTGTTGCACGGCCCGCGCCCCCCCCAGCCATGGGGGCTATGGGTGCTCGGGAGCTGCATCGTGGGGTGTGGGGGGACCTGGGCACGGGGGGGGCGTGGTGGGGTATGGGGACCCTGCGTCTCCGTGCCTCAGTTTCCCCATTGGCATTGCTCGCTCCCTGTCCTGCTGCTCTGCACCCCCCAAATCCTCCCCCACGGGGCTGCATGGGGGGGGGGGGCGTCCCTGCCCTTTTTGGGGGGGGACATTCCACCACCTGCTTGGCACTCGGAGCTGGGGAGGGTGTGGGGCACCGTGGGGCTGAGGCCTGGCAAACTCATAGCTTCTCCTCCCACCCCCCCAGCCCAGGCACGTCTCCCTGCACCCCCCACCCTGAGGATGCCGGTTTGCACCCAGAGAAGCCCCTGGCCGCCCCCACCATCCCCAGAATGGAGCCGGGAATGAGTCGGCCCCCTCCCTGCTGCATGTGCTGCCCGCTGCATGTGCTGCCCGCCCGGACGCCGGGGTCCCGCTTGGCCGTGCCATGCCCCCCACCCTGGGCATCTCGCGGGGGTCCGGGGGCCGCGGCCTGGGGAGAAGGCGGAGGGCCGGGGGGGCTCGGGGAGGGTGACGGGGTACGTGCCTCAGTTTGCCCGGCGGCTGCGGGGCGGCCCCCGCCTTCTCGCCAGCCCCCGGGCGCGGTGGGAGGGGGCCGTGGCTGATGCCCCCCTCCCCCCTCTGCTCGGCCCCGCAGCGGCTGCTCCGCATGGACCTGCCGGTGGCCGACGACAACACGGTGCACTTCAACTCCACTCTCATGGCCCTGATCCGCACCGCCCTCGACATCAAGATTGCCAAAGGCAAGGGGGGGACGGGGGGGGACGGGGACCCTGGCGGGAGGGGGAGCAGAGTCCTCAAGGGGATGAGGAATCTGGGGGTACAGCAGCTTTGGGGGGACAGGGACCCTGAGCGGTTGGATACCAGGTCCCTGGGGACCAGGATGCTGGATGGATGGGGAGAAGGATGGGGCCTCGGGGGGTATGGGGACCCTGGAGGGATGGGGACAAGGATGGGGACTCTGGGGGTATGGGGATCCTGTAGATTTGGGATGAAGACCTGGAGGGGACAGGGACCCTGGGGGCATGGGGATGGGGGTCTCTTGGGTGACAAGGACAGGGATGGGATCCCTGGGCATGGAGGGGAAAAGAACTAGGAGTCCAGGGATGGAGGTCCCTGGGAAATGGGGGAAAAGGGTGACATCAGGGGACAGGGGGTCCAAGGGGGACAGAGTCCATAGGGCAGTGGCAGGACAGAATTGTCCCTGGGGGGGGACAGGGGGTCCAAGGGGGACAGGGTCCATAGGGCAGTGGTAGGGGAGAACTGTCCCTGGGGGGGACAGGGAGGTCCCCATGGGGTAGGTGAGGGGAGAGGGTGGCCAGGGGACAGGGACCGGTGGTCCCCGAGGGGACAGGGCGCTCAGCCCTCTGTCCGCAGGGGGAGCCGACAAGCAGCAGATGGACGCGGAGCTCCGCAAGGAGATGATTGCCATCTGGCCCAACCTCTCCCCCAAAAACCTGGACCTGCTCGTCACCCCTCACAAGTGTAAGGGACCGTCCCCATCCCCGCCCCCATCCCCGTCCACATCCCCCCTCATCCTCTGTGCCCACAGCCACCGACCTGACGGTGGGGAAGATCTACGCCGCGATGATGATCATGGAGTACTACCGGCAGAGCAAAGCCAAGAAGCTGCAGGCCATGCGAGAGGAGCAGGTGGGGCCAGCACGAGCACCCCAAACCCGTCCCCTCCCCGTGGCCCTGCAGTGTCCCCATCCCAGCTCTGTCCCTTCTCCATGTCCCACCAGGGTGTCATCCCAGCCCCGTCTTCTCCTCTGCTACCTCCTGCATCCCCATCCCAGTCTTGTCCCCTTCCCAAGTCCCTCCCACGTCCCTGTCCCCATGTCCCTATCCCATCCCCAAGCATCCCTCCAGTGACCCTATTCCAGCTCTGTCCCCTCCTCTGCCACCTCTGGCATCCCCATCCCAGCCCTGTCCCCTTCCCATGTCTCTCCAGTGTCCCCATCCCCATCTCCAAGTGTCCCAGCTCCATCCCATCTTCCTGTCCCCAACCCCAAGCATCCCTCCAGTGTCTCCATCCCAGCTCTGTCCCCTTCCCAAGTCCCTCCTGTGTCCCCATCCCCTCCCCATGTCCTCATCCCATCCCTGACTGTCCCAGCTCTGTCCCCTCCCTGTGTCCCCGTGTCCCAGCCCCGTACAACCCGTGCCGTGTCCCCAGCCCCTCTCGTGTCCCCGCAGAACCGGACGCCGCTGATGTTCCAGCGCATGGAGCCGCCATCCCCCACGCAGGAGGGGACCCCGGGGCCGGACGCAGTGCCCACGGCCGAGCCGGGCACGGGGCTGTAAGTGCCACAGGCCCCTGCCTGCAGCTGCCCGGTGCGGAGAAGCCAGGAGGGGGCTGACCTGCCTGTGTCCCCCCCCCAGGGCCACACGTGACGGGGGCCTGAAGGAGAGTCAGTCCTGGGTCACCCAGCGTGCCCAGGAGATGTTCCAGAAAACGGGGACCTGGAGCCCCGAGCGGGGACACCCCGAGGATGTCCCCAACAGCCGCCCCAACTCCCAGGTGAGGGGCTGTGCCACCCCGGGGTTCCCCAAGCCCTGGCCAGCCCAATGTCCCTCTGGCCCCTGTGTCACTGGGGGTCCCCTGAGCCCCATCTCCCCCATGCCCATCCATTCCCCATTGGCCCCAGAGGTCCCCTGAGCTCCATCTCCCCTGTGTCCCTCTGACCCCTGTGTCCCTGAGGGTCCCCTGAGCCCCATCTCCCCCATGTCCATCTGTTCCCCGTGTCCCCTGGTGCCTGCCCCCTCCTCCAAACTCTGCATTGCACCCCGCTGTGCCTGGGTGGGGGGATGTCCCTGGTTTTGGTGCCCCCCACCCCCCTCGTGCCTCAGTTTCCCCTCACTGACCCCCCCGTCCCCTGCAGTTGGTGGAGATGCGCGAGATGGCAAAGGATGGCTATTCCGACAGTGACTACCTGCCCATGGAGGGGCACGGCCGCGCCGCCTCCATGCCGCGGCTCCCTGCTGAGAACCAGGTGAGGGGACCCCTTCCAGGGTGCCGCCGGGCACAGCCACAGCCCCACCGCCTGCACTGGACAGGGGGCACTTGGCACGGCCATCCCTGTCCCCCCGGGGACACCAGAGACAGTCCTCAGGCTCGGCAGCACGACCCCATCGCCCCCCTACAGCCCCCTCCCACACTGCTGTGGCCACTTATGCTTTAATGGGGGGTGAGGGGGTGGCTTTTGGGGGGCTGGGACGCCTGGTCTGTGCTGTGGTGGCCGAGGGCAGTGTGGTCCCGGTGGAATGTGACCCTGCTGATGTACCCAATGGCAGGAGCAGCGTCCTGTGTCCCCCCCAAATGGCTGCAGCTGCTGGGCTGGGGGCTTCGGGGCGGGGGGGGGGCATGAGCATGGTGGCAGCAGGCAGGGGGCTGGTGGGGAGCATGAAGCTGGGGAGAAGTGCCACCTCCCCCTGGTCAGAGCCGCGGCGTGGGGCAGCCAGGTGGCCACCGGTCCCCGTGCGGGGACTCTCCTGCATCTGCTCCAGCGCAGAGTCAAGCCTGTGCCGGCACAGGTCCCCCCACCAGCAGCCGTGAAGTGGGGGGGACCATGGCCACCCTGGTCCCTGATGACATGGATTGGCGTCCTCTGTGCCGGCAAGCGTCACCGGCTTTGGGGTTGTCACCCCCTCCGCATGCCCAGGGATGGGGACAGGGATGCTCTGGCTGCTCTGCTCATTGCTGCTGCTGCTCGCCCAGCCGGTGCTTGGCTCCGTGCAGGGTGACCCCGGTCCCGCTCTGCCCAGGCCCCCCCCCGCCCCGTCCCTGCTGGCCCCGTGTTTACTCTGGTCTCTCTCTCTCTCCCGGCTCTGCGGGCACCGCCTGGGCTGGCTCTAGCAGAGGAGGAAGGTCCGACCCCGAGGGAATAACCTCAGTGTAGGTACCAGCGGGCGCCGCCAGAGCCCCCCCGCTCCACCTGCTCCTTCCCCGGCCCCCTACCCTGTACAGCCGCCCTGCCACCTCTGCCTCCATCCGTCCTTCCATCCCTCCATCATTGCTCTTACCTTGCTGTTCCCTGCTCCAGCCATCTCTGTCCCACCAGCTTCTGGTCTTCATCACTCTCCTGTCACTGCTGCATCCCTCCCTGCATCCTTGCATCCCTTCCTCCCTGCATCCCTCCCTGCGTCCCTCCCTACATCCCTCCCTGCATCCCTTGCTGCTTCCCTCCCTCCAACTTTCCATTGCACCATCCATCCCTCTATCCCACCTTTATTCATTCCTCCATCCTCTGTCCCTCTCTCCTTCTGTCCCTCCGTCCTTCCAGCCCACTTTCCCTCCCTCCTGGTCTCTCTCTGTCCTGTCTACCCAGGGACACCCACTCACCAGGCGGCTCCTGACTCTTCCCCGTCTGTCTGTCCATCCGTTCCCAGTCCCTGTCCCCTGCTCTGCGTCCCCCTCTTGTCCCTCCCCTCTGTGTCCCATCCCCTGGGCCACCTCAGCCCACCCAGACCCTCATTGTGCCATGTCCCAGCACCAGTGGGGCCAGTGAGGAGCAGCGTCCCCGGTCCCCCTGTCCCTCTCCCAGTCCTCCCTCTCCCCCCCAGTGACTGGCGATGCTCAGGGGTCCCCGGCGGCGGCGGCGCAGCTCAATGGTTAGAGCAGCGGGGGGGCGGGGGGGGGGTCTGTCCCAGGGGGCTGAGATGCTGCACCGGAGCGTGTCAGTCCCCAGGACCATGGGGATCTGGTGGCGGGGGACGTTGTGTCCCTCCCAGCATGGAGCACAGCAGGTTGGCACCCACCGAGGCTAGAAGCCGTGGGGACAGAGGGTGGCCCGGCAGGGCACGGCTCCAGTGGCCACAGAGACGGCTCTAGCGGGAGGTTGTGGGGATACTGGTCCTGGCCACAGGAGCAGATCCTGCATCCACGGGAAGAGGGGAGCAGGGCTGGAGGGATGGAGCTGGGGGGGGCTATGGCCGAGGAATGGGTCAGGCTGGGAGGGAGGGAGGGGACTCAGACGTACCGACAGACGGATGGATGGATGGATGGATCGCTGGGTAGATGGGAGGATGCATGGATGCATGGACAGGTGGGTGGATGGATGGATGGATGGATGGACAGGTAGCTGGAGGGATGAAGAGATACAAATTGGCCAGCGCACACAGGTAACTCTTACCTCAAGCCCCCCACCCCGCCGCAGGAGCCGGCCCCCCAACCCCATCTGCCTGGGCTCCCACTGACCATCCTTGCTCTGCTCTTGCCCGCAGACCATCTCAGACACCAGCCCCATGAAGCGCTCGGCCTCCATGCTGGGCCACCCGCGCGCCCGGGGCATCCGCCTGGATGACTACTCGCTGGAGCGCGTCATCCCTGAGGACAGCCAGCGGCATCACCAGCGCCGGCGGGAACGGAGCCACCGCACCTCCGAGCGCTCCCTCAGCCGCTACACTGACGTGGACACAGGTCGGACCCCATGGTCCCCCCACAGTCCCCCCACCTCCACCATCCCCAGGGGCACCCCGCACCTCCTGCCCAGGCGTCCTGTGGGTCTTGCCATCTCCTCCTGCTCTGGGTGTCCCCAAGGCCGCCACCCTCTCCCTCTGATGGGTGACCTTCATCTCCTGACCCAGCTGTCCCCAAGGCCTCCATCTCTTCTCCTGCCACCAATGTTCCCTGGGCCACCCCACCTCCTCCACCAGGTCCCCATCTCCTGCTTCCCACATCCCTTGGACCACTCCACCTCCGCCACCAGTTCTCCATCTCCTCCTGCATCCTCTGTCCTCTGGGCCACCCTGTCTCCTCCACTGGGTCCCTATCTCCTCCCATCTTGGGTGTCCCTTGGGCCACCTCATCTTCTCCACTGGGTCCCCATCTCCAGCCCCTGGTGTCCCCTGGGCCACCCCATCTCCACCACTGGGTCCCCATCTCCTCCACCATACGTCCCCTGGGACACCCCATCTCCTCCACCAAGCCCCCACATCCTTCCACCTTGGGTGTCCCCTGGTCCACCCCATCCCTGCCACCCCATCCCCACCTCCTCCCGCCCAGGCTGTCCCCCCCATCACCCCCCCCTCATCCCCCACAGGGCTGGGCACGGACCTCAGTGTCACAACGCAGTCGGGCGACCTCCCGCCCAAGGAGCGGGACCCGGAGCGGGGCCGCGCCAAGGACCGCAAACACCGGCACCACCACCACCACCACCACCACCACCACCACGGCCCCGGGGACAAGGAGCGCTGCCCCCCCGAGCGGCACGACTACGGGCGGCCCCGCTCCCGTGACCGCCGCTGGTCCCGCTCCCCCAGTGAGGGCCGGGAGCACGCGGCCCCCCGGCAGGTGGGTGCCACCCTCCGTTCCCCCCTCCGCCTCTAGGCACCGTGACGGAGCGTGGGGACCCCCCCTGCCCATGGGGGGGCAAGGGCTGCCTCCCCCCGGGCCGGGTGCCCGGTGGCCTCTGGCTTGGGGTTCAACCAAAGACCCCCCCCATCCCCGGGATACCCCCCCACCCACCGGTGCTGGCCAGGCTACCGGGGGCATTGGGACCCCCACCCCCAGGGTCCATGGCTGCTTGGGTGAGGTGGGGGGTCCCAGCCCACCCCCCCGACCCATTCTGCCTACCCCAGTTTATACTGGTGGCATCCAGGAGCCCAGTTACACCAGCAGAACCTCCCCAGTACCCCGCCTTGGGGGTCCAGCCCCGCCAGGAGGGGCAGCACCCAGAGGGAGGGTGATGGAGGAGGGGGACACGGGGCCACCCCTCGAGGGGATCTGGGGGTGCAAGGGGGGGGTGGCGGTCAGCCGCGGCGACGCTTCAACCCCTCCGGATGCCCCCCAACCCCCTTTCCGCTCTCGGCCCCCCCCGCCCATCCCTGCCCGCACAGAGCCACCTCGCTTGGCCCCCCCGGTGCCCCCAGCTGCTTGGGGGGGGGCCTGCCTTGATTCACCTCTTTGTTTCCCCATCGCTGTGCTTTGGCTGTGCTGTCACGGCGAGGGGTGGCCCAGGTAAGCGGTTCGGGGCCCCCCACCGTCTGCTCCGGCCCCCCCAGGCTCTGGCGACCCCCTCGGCCACGCTGGAAAGTTTGGAACGAAGCTGCCCCCCCTCCCGGCCCCCACCCGCGCACCCCCGGCGAGGGGCACCGGACCCGGCTGGTCCCTGTGTGGGGACGTGGCCCCAAGAGGAGTCTCTTTGCTGCCCTGGGCTGTTTTGGGGTGACCCCCCCCCCATCTCTAGCCCTGCTGCACCCCCTTAGCCCTGGTGGAGTCATGCCTCCAGATGGGGCAGGAGCAGGACCACATTGCTTCCCCCAGCCCAGACTTGGGGTGCAGGGACACCCCCCCACACACACAGCCCTGCTTTGGGGTGCACAGCTGCACTAATTGCATCAGGGACCTCAGCCCTTCCAGCCAGGTTTGGGGGCACCCCATTAGTCTTGGGGGGGCAGCACAGTCCCTACACTAAGGTTTGGGGGTGCACAGGCCCCCTCCAGCCCTGGGCTGGGGCATGCAGCCCTGCTAGGGTGATGGCACTGGGGTACATGGCCCTGCACCCCAGGATAGGTGCTGGGGTCCTCACCACCTTGGAGTGGGGGGGGGGGCATGGACACCCCCCCCCCCACTAGGCACCCAAAGGCCTGGATCAGGGTGACCATCCCCTGCACCCTCCAGCCAGGCATTGGGGTGCACCATCCCCACAACCCCGGATTGGGGTGCATTGGTCCCCACTGGTCCCAGACTGGGGTGCACAGACCCTGAACCCCGAGTCCCTGCAGGTAATGGATTGGGGGGGTCACGGTCCCCCCACTCCAGGCCCCCCCCAGGTAAAAGACTGGCATGCTCCCCATCCTGCAGGTCCCAGATTGGGGTGCACGGTCCCCAGACCCCAGGTCCCCCAGGTAACAGTTTGGGGTGCAGGGTCCCCCAACCCCCTCGGGCTGACTCTTCCAAACTTCTCCAGCTCCCGCTCCCCCCATCTCTCCTGGCTGAACCGCGACCCCCTCCCCTCCCGGAGCTTTTGTTCCTTTTGCCTTGCAAGTGGCTTTGGGGGGACCTGGCAGCCCCCTCCCTCCCTCCCCCTCTGGCCCCCTCCCTCCCTCCCTGCACCCCTCTGCACCCCCCCCCCCAGCCCGCAGCCGCCTCCAGCCGCCGCCCCCCCGCCTCTTCTCACTTCTCTTCCCCTCTGCTCTCTCGTTTGTTTTTTCTCCACCCCCCCCCGTTGTGTCCTTGCTGCTTTTCTCTGCCCCGTCCCCGTCCCCCCCATTCCCGCCTGGGCCCTCCCATGTCTGCATGGCCTGTGGCTGTGATGCCCCCCGTGGCTGTAACCCCCACCCTGTCTGTGATTGCTTGTGGCTGTGACGCCCCCACGCAATGGCGCCCTATGTCTCTGCTTGTGTCTGTGTCCCCCAACCCCCTCTCTCTGTCCCTTGTGCCCCCCCCATGTCCCCTGCCTCTCCCCATGCCTATGATCCCATGTCCCTGGCCCCCCATGTCCACCCCCCTGGGTCCCCTTTGTCCATGTCCGTCTCTCCTCCACCCCTGCCACTCTCTCCCATGTCTATGTCCCCTGTGTCCGTGTCCCTGGTCCCAATCCCTTCCCACCCATCCTCCGCCATGTCCCTCTGTTGTCCTCGTGTCTGTGTCCACCCCTGTGTCCTTTCCCTTGTCCCCCATGTCCATGCCCCCCTCTGTCGGTGTCCCCCATGTCCACCCCCCCGTGTGTGTTGTCCCCGTCCCTGTCTTGTGTCCTCTCCCTCGTCCCCCATGTCCATGCCCCCCATGTCCCCTATGTCCATGTCCCCTGTGTCTATGTCCCCCATGTCCACCCCATGTCCTTTCCTGTCCCCCATGTCCATCCTTCTTGTGTCCACATCCCTCGTGTTGTCCATGTCTGTGCCCTGTGTCCTTTCCCCTGTCCCCCATGTCCACCCCCTGTGTGTGTTGTCCCTCTCCATGCCCTGTGTCCTTTCCCTTGTCCATGTCCATCCCCCTATGTCCTTTCCCGTGTCCCCCGTGTCCATGCCCCCCGTGTCTCCTATGTCCATGTTCCCCATGTCCGTGTCCCCTGTGTCCTTGTCCCCCGTGTCCTTGTCCCCCGTGTCCATCCTCCTCATGTCCACGTCCTACATGTTGTCCGTATCCATGTCCTTTCCCTTGTCCATGTCCATCCCCCATGTCCTTTCCCATGTCCCCCGTGTCCATGCCCCCGGTGTCCCCTATGTCCATGTCCCCCGTGTCCGTGTCCCCTGTGTCCATGCCCCCCGTGTCCCCCGTGTCCATGTCCCCTGTGTCCGTGTGCCCCGTGTCCTTGTCCCCCGTGTCCATCCTCCCCATGTCCATGTCCTTTCCCTTGTCCATGTCCATCCCCCATGTCCTTTCCCGTGTTCCCATGTCCTTGTCCCCCGTGTCCATCCTCCCCATGTCCATGTCCTATGTGTTGTCCGTGTCCATGTCCTTTCCCTTGTCCATGTCCATCCCCCATGTCCTTTCCCATGTCCCCCGTGTCCATGCCCCCCGTGTCCCCTATGTCCATGTTCCCCGAATCTGTGTCCCCCGTGTCCTTGTCCCCCGCATCCATCCTCCCCTTGTCCACGTCCTACGTGTTGTCCGTGTCCATGCCCCCCCGTGTCCGTGTGCCTCGTGTTCTCCTCGCGTCCCCCCGTGCCCACGCTCCGTATCCTCTCCCCCATCCACGTCCATGTCTGCGTCCCCCGTGTCCCCCCCCGTCCACGCGCCCCGCCCCCCCCGCCGTGCCCACCCCCCCGCCGTGATCCCCGGTGTCTCGGTGTTGCTGTAGGGCAGTAGTTCGGTGAGCGGCAGCCCGGTGCTCTCCACCTCGGGGACCAGCACGCCCCGCCGCGCCCGCCGCCAGCTCCCGCCGACGCCCGCCACGCCGCGGCCGCACGTCTCCTACTCCCCCGCCGCCCGCCGCCCCCCGCCCGCCGCGCCGCCCCCCGCCCGCGGGCCCCGCCGCCCGCCGCCCCCCGCCGCCGCCGCCGCCGCCGCCGCCGTCCCCGCCTCGCCCCGCGCCGCCCGCCCCGTCGCCCGTTGGACCGACGCCCCCCGCGGACCCCGAGACCCGGAGCCGCCGCTCGACGGACGCGTCCCCCGGCCCCCCCGGGCCGCTGGCGGCGGTGGCGGGGGGGGGCCGGGCCCCTCGCCCCCCCGGCCCGGCCGGCGGCTGCCTAACGGCTACTACCCGGGACACGGCGCCGGGAAGGGGCGGCCCGGCCTCCGCGACCCTTACAGCGAGACGGACGATGACTGCTGCTAGCGGCGCCTCCGACGACCTATCGCGACAGGGCGCCGTCGCGACCGGCGCCGCGACATATCGCGACGGGGGGGGGGACGGACGCCACGCCGCCACCCCACCACTACCACCAACCCCCCCCCCCCGCCCGCTCCCGGGGCTATGGATGAGTTTTATCATCTGGAGGAGCCGCCGCCGCCGCGGCGGGGGGCGGCCCCGGGGACACCCCCCCCACGACCCCCAGCCCCGCACGGCCGCGGCGCCCCGGGCCGGGAGGAGCCGCCGGGGCGGGAACGGGCCGCGGGAAGCGGAGCCCGGAGAGGCTCCAGGCCGGGCACCGGGCACCGGCGCCGCCGGACACCCCCCCCCGCCCGAGGCACGGAGGCGGCGGGGCCGGGGCTGCCGCCATTGCATGAACCGAGTTACCGAAACCAGAAATAAAGATTAAAAAAAAAAAAAAAGGACAAAAAAAAAAAGCCCGAAACCCCCCAAACAAACGAAACCATTAAAAAAGAGGAATTTTGGATCGAGCCCTATCTCGCTCCTTCCCGGGATCGGGCCCCGAGGGGGGGGCGGGGGGCATCGGGGTGGGGGGACCCGGGGCAGCTCGCCCCCCCTCCCCGGCCCTCCCAGCCCCCGAAGGACCCCAGCGTGCCGGCGCCCGACCCCTCCCCCGCCGCCGCAGGAACGAGGAAGCGGCGGAGTCAGGAAACGTCGCAGCCCCGCCCGGGGCACCGGGGGACACGGTGGGGGGGGCGGACACGGCGCGGGGGGGACACGCACACGGGGCCTCCCTGGAACTCAGCGCCATCCCGGCCCCTGCGCCCTGGGCGGGGTCTCCCGGCGGAACCGGGGCAGCCGGTTTGGGCCTGGCGGGGCGGGGGGGGGGGAAACACCGGGCCCCGCGAGCCCACGCACCCACGGCGGGGCCCTGCACCGCCCAGGCCAGCTCAGCCCCGATGCCGCGGGGATGGGCGGCGCGGCGCTCCGCTAAGCAGGAACCCGTTCCCACCCCACCCCCCCCCCCAGGGGACCCAGGCATCCGGGCGCCCGCCCTGCCCCCCTCCCGCAACGGCTCAGCCCCCGCGTGGGCAGCACGTGGAGCTTCCCGGAACCGGATGGGGGGGGGTCCCCCGCCCGGGTCCGCTCCCCGCGGGGTTTGGGGTCCCCCCGCCCCCGGGGCAGGTGCCAGATATCCGCCCCCGTATCCTGGCCCCGGGGTTGGGGGGAAACTGAAGCGAGGAGAGGCGGAGCGGGGGGGGGGGCAATCCTCCCCCCCGCCAGCAACCCCCGTTTCCCCCCCCCTCAAAGTTTGGGCCGAGCCGCCCCGACCCATCAGAGCATCCACCGCCCCCCCCCCGCCCCAGGAAACCCCCTTTTTCCTCCCAATTTGGGGTGGGGGGCATCGAGGGGGGTGTCATGGGGACACAGCGGGCCCCTCGCCACTCACGGGATGTGCCCCCCTCAAGACCCCGAGACAGCAGCTGCACAAAACCGACTTTTATTTCATTAACAAAATAATAATTAAACAAAATTGGTGGGGAAGCCGGGGGGGGGGGGGGCAGGGCCAGCCTGCAGCCCCCCCCCAGCACGAGTCCATCACGGTGGGGGGCTCACCGGGGGGGGGGGGGGGGCCCACCGGGGGCCCCGAGAGTCCTTGTGTCCCGGAGAGGTCCCCGTACCGGTCCCGTGTGTCCCGGGGGGGACTGAGTGTCTCCGTGTCCCCCCCGCTCCGTACGCCCGGCGGGGTCCGTGTACGCAGGGGCTCAGCACGCCCCGACGGCGCGGACCAGGAGAACGAAGGCGGCGGCGGGCGGCCCCGAGCAGCGGCCGGGCGGCCCCGGGGGGAGCGGCGGCTCCTCCGCCTCCAGCCGCGCCCGCTTGCTCGGTACCGGCACCGGTACCGGCCCGGCCGAGCCGCTGCTCCGCCGCTTACGCCCGGCCCGCGCCGCCGGGGTGGCTCCGGGGATCCGTGGGGCTCCGGGGGGACGCGGCTCAGGCTGCGGCGCGGCGGGGGGAACGCTCGGCGGGTCCCGGGTGGACGGCAGCCTCGGAGCGCTCGGCGGGTCGCGGTACCGGCTCGGGGCGTCCTGGGGGCGGTCCCGGTTCACGGGGTCCGGGGCGCTGCGGGGGTCCGGGGCCGCTGGGTTCGGAGGGTCCCCCCGGTCCGGGGCGCTGCGGGGGGGGTCCGGGGTCGGTCGGCTCCGGGGATCCCCGGTCGGGGCGCTGGGGGGATCCCCCCGGTCCGGGGTCGGTACGTACGGCGGGTCCCCGGGTGCCGTTCCCGGGGGGGGCCCGGCGACAGGTCCCGGCTGAGCGGCGGCGCGGGCGGTCAGGTAGCGGTGCCGGGCGGCGCGGACGAGGAGCGAGAGCTGGAGGCTCCGGTGGAGGCGGAGGCCGCCGCGCTGCAACCGGCAACGGTAGAGCTTCCACACCGACACGGTCAGCAGCCGCTGCGCCTCCTCCATAGCGGCACCGGGAGCGGAGTGCGGCAGGGCCGCCCCCGGCGCGGGGCTCTTATACCGCCGCTCCCCTCCCCTCCCCGCGGCCCCGGCCCCGGTCCGCCCCCGTTCCCCGGCCCCCCCCCCGGCGCCGCATCCGGCCCCGGGGCGGCTCGGTGGCGCCGGGGGGCGGAAATGCCCGGGGGGGGTGGTTTGCGGGGAGAGCTACCGGAGGGGGGGGGGGCGGGCTCTGTTCCCCGGGGGGGTGGTGTCCCTGCTCCCCCCCACCCCGGGATCGTGTCCCTGCGCCCCCATGGGGTGGGGGGGTAGCTGTACTCTCAGGGGTGGGGGTCCCTGTGCCCCCCCCCCCCCCCCGGGGTGAGCGGGTCGCTGTGCTCCCATGAGGTGGGGGGGTTCCCTGCGCCCCCCCCGGGTGCCCGGGACAGCGACACGGGGCAACACTGGGGGGGGGGGTACATGGGGGACCCCCCCGCCACCTTCCCGCGCGCTGCCCCGCCCCCGTGAGGTCACCCCGCGCCGTTTCCATGACTATATAAGGGCCCCGTGACGACAGGAAGGGGAAGGGGGCGGGGCTCGCGCGAGGCGAGCCCCTCCCCTTTCCGCCTGCCCAAATAAGGTCGGGGGCGGGGCGCACCGGCGGGAGGAGCCCCGCCCCCTCCGGCACTTCACGCGGGTGCCGCCCGGCCTCGCGCGAGCCTTGTGCGTTGCACGAGCACCGGGCTTTGCACGAGCCCTGATGCCCGCACGCGCACCGCGCCTTGCACGAGCCCTGTGCCTTGCACGAGCCCCAGGCCTTGCCCGCGCGCTGTAGCCTGCACACGTACTAGCCCTGCACGCGCGGCGGGCCTCGCACGAGGACGGGGCCTCGCACATGCCCTGCGCGCTGCAGCTGCCAGCGCTTGCACCCGCACCGCTTGTGCACACACGCGTCCTGCCCGCAGCACAACATGCAACGCACAACCCAGTCCCTTTGCTCCCCCTCTCCAGTGCACAGGCATGTGCAAGCCCACCCGTGCAGCCCCCCCCACCCCGGGGTGGGTTACCCCCCCCGGCTCAGCCCCCCCCCAGCAGGCGGGAGGCGGGGGCTGTTACAAACCTCTGTGTTTTATTTATCATTATTAACATTTCTGCAGTCCCTCTCCGCTCTCGTACAGCAGTTCATGTGCAATTCTCCAGCGACTCGGGGGGAGGGGCGGGGGGGGCACCGGGAACGGGCGTCTTGGCACTTCATAACACAGGACAGACACTGGCGGCCCCGGGGGGGGGGGGGCGCGGGGAGGGGAAGGGGCGGAGGGGGGGGGAAGCGCAAGCCCGGGGGGGGGTCCATGCTGCCGAGACGCGCTGCGCACTCCCCTCTTCTGTACAGCTTTTGGGTTGGAAAAAAAAAGAAGAAAAAGAGGAAACGAAATAGCCTGACCCCACCGGGGTGGGGTGGGGGAGCAGGGACTGGGCTCGCTGAGCGCCCGGGGGGGTCGGGGGGGCCACAACAGGGACACCCCTCATGGGGCTGAGACCGGTGCAACTGATCAGACAGGGGAAGGGGATGGGAACTGAGGCACAGGGAAAAGGAGAGGGATGGGGGGGGGGGGGGGGGGGGGAGAACCCAGGTGTCCGGGTTGGTGGGAGAAGAGGGGTGGTGGTGGGGTGTCCCCGTGCCCCCCCCCCCCCGAGCCAGGGCAGTGGGGAGAGGCGGGGGGGGGCGGTTTGGCACGGAGCAGTGAGATAGTGGAGACGCGATCGGAGCCCGGGGGCCGGGCAGCGGGTAAGGCACTTGACCGAACGTCAGGAGACCTGTTGGGGGGCTGCCGGGGGGGTGGGGGGGTGTGTGTGGACGCCTGGGTTCCCTCCCAGCACCCCCCCCCCCCCCAAGTCTGTGCGGGGGGGGCGGGGGGGTTGGAGCCACTGAATGGTGCCTCAGTTTCCCCCTTTGGGGCTTGGAGTACAGCCGGTGCAAAGCCCTGGTGCCAGGGAGAGAGGTGGGGGGGACAAAGCTGGGGCTGCAAGGGGGGTCCCTGCGTCGCCATCGTCACCCCTGGACCCCTCCTGCAGAGGTGGGATTCCAACCCACGACCCCCTCCCCAAATCACCCTGGCCAGGACGCTGGGTCCACCCTTGCCTGGCTGCTCCTAGGGTGCCACCATCCCCCACAGGGTAATGTCATCCCCCCCACCCCCAAGGACAGACCCCAGTGGGGGCTAACAAAGGGGGGGGGGCAAACTAACAAGAAGGAACTTCAACAAGGCCTTTAACCCTGTGTGGTGGGGTCCCCATCCCCATTGGGGGGGTCCACACATGGGCTCAACTCTGCCACCCCCTGCCCACATCCCCATCCGGCTGCGGGGGGGGGGGGGGGGGGGAGAAACAACACAGACAAGAGGGGACACCCCCCTTTCTGCCAGGGTGGGGGGAGCTGGGGACAAGGGGGGGGCACCTGGGCAGTGCAAGGAGGGGACATGTGCCATCGCCTGGGGACAAACGCAGATGCCCAGAGAGATGCTGCCCCTGGGGAGGGGATGGGGGGGACGGACAGGACAACAAGGGGGGGGACCCGGAGAGACACGTGGACAGGGGACCTGGGAGGGGACACACACGGTCACCTGGAGAGACTCTGGCCCCGGCGGGGGTCACGGGGGACCTGGGGGACACATGCAGGCGCCTGGGGAGACGCCGGGACAGGGGGGACCAGGGCGAACGCGTGGGGTTGCCCGGGTTGTCCAGAGAGATGCTGGTCCCCGGTGGGGGGGGCAGGACAGGACAGGACAGGAAGGGACACAGGGGACACGGGCCGGGGGACACACACATGCGGTTGCCTGCAGAGACAGTGGCCCCGGGGAGGGGACATGGGGGACCCACGCGGGTGCCTGGAGAAACGTCAGCCCTGGGGAGGGGACCTGGGGGAGACATGGGGGCCCCAGAGGCAACATGGGGCACCCAGAGCGGGGCGGGGGGGCAGGAGAGACACTGGCCCCAGGGAGGGGACACAGGACTTCGTCAACTCATGCCTGAGCAGGAGGGGGCACGGAAGGAAAGCCCAAGCTGAGCGATGCCCCGGCCCCCCCCCACAGCCCCCCAAAACTGCTGGGGGGAGGGGGGGGGCGGGCGGCCAGGCTGAGCTGAGCCGCTGCCACCCCCACTAAGCCCCAAACCCCATGGGGAGGGGACCAGACCCCATGGCCAGGGGCCCCACGGTGGCACAGGGCCCTCCCTGGGTGGGTCCCTGCCCCTGGGGGGGGTCCTGGCCCCGAGGGGGTGCCCGCCTGGTGGGGGGGGGGGGGCGCCTTACACCCACACGGGTCCCTATACCATCACAGGGCCCTACCCGGTGGGGCTCCCCACCCGGCCGCAGGACCCTACTGGAGAGGGCCCCTACCCAGCGGGGGTCCCCCCACGGTTGGGGGTCCCCGGGGGGCCAAGGCAGGGGTCACTGCAGGCCCTCCCCTGGGGCGCCCGCCTCGCCCTCGTGCCCACCGGCGTCGAAGGCTGGCTCGGGGCCCATGATGTCGGGTTCCAGCTTGCCGGTGTCGTTGATGAAGGAGGTGTAGGAGTCGCCCTCAGCCATCAGCAGCTTCAGCTTCGGGATCCAGCTCTTGCGCACGACGCGCCGGGCGTTGGTGCACATGTCAGCGGCGATGGCGTTCATCTCGCTCTCCTTGAAGTTGGGGGCGAAGTTCTGGCAGTAAACTGGGGAGCGGGAGATGGGGTCACAAGCAGCCCTCTGTGTTTCCCCCCCGCAAGTCTGCCATCACGCGCCCTGGGGAGTCACGGGTGTCTTGTAGAGAGGTTTTGCTCAGGAACCTAAATCTGCATCCCCAGCTCTGTTTCACAGCCGGATCACCGGTCCCCACGGTCCCCCCCAGCCCTGGGGTCCGCCCTGTCCCCTGCCTGCAGGAGATGCCTTGTAACTCCCCGAAACAAAGACTGAGAGAAGCAGCCCAAGAGAAACATGAATGACGGCGAGAGACAAAACTTGGTAAAGATAAGGGGGGGTGGGGGGACGCGCCTTTTTCTCAAACGCTCGCATGTAGCCTGAGCTGAATAACGCGGGCTTGGCGCTCAATGGACTGACAAAGCTACCCACGTGGCAGGAACAGCAACGGTTCTGCTCGGGTGCAACTTCTGAAGCTCGTTAACTCTCTGTTTTTTGGGGCCCTCGCTTCCGATGAATGATCTCTGCCTCATTATCCACGAAAGGCATATTAAAGTTGACACCCCTGCACGTGCTAACGAAGATTATGGAGATCACGCTAAACATGTGTGACGACAGCACTCCTCTCTCAACCCAAATCACCCTACACGTCACCTGGGGGGGGGGGGGTGTGGGAACCTGAAATGAAGGTGCCACCATAGCAGGAGGGTGGGTCATACTGATACTTCGAACAGAAAGGGGGAAGATAGGTGCTACTAGAAAAGCAAAAGTGGAATTTGGCAGAAGAGTGCTCTTAGGAACCAAAACGCCCCGTTGGCTGGAAAGAGGACTGGTGATCTCTTTCTCTCTCTCTCCCCCCGCTCTGTTTCTCTTAGAGTTGTTAAGTAACGCAAGGTGTACCTCACCGCATGCCATAATTTGTTATATACCTAACCAATTACTGCAAAGCCTCATTTAAGATGTGTATTAATCACTGTGGGAATCTAATAAAAGTTCATATACAGACCTTGAGAGTTGTCTCGCCTTAGTCCACACTGCTGGGGATTTGCAAATCTGAGTCACTCACTCTCCTTTTCTGAGTGGGTCGTGACATCGTCCCCTCTCTCCAGAGTGCCCCCAGCTCTGGGTATCCCTTGTCCCCTATTTCCTGGTGTCCCTCTCTCCCTGGGGTCTCCTCTATCCCCTGGTACCCCCAGTCCCCGTGGGTCCCCCAACCCTGGGCTCCCCCTCGTCCCTAAAGTCCTCTGGACCTCTTTCCCTGGCCTCCCCCTGCCCTGATTCCTGGGCTCCCTCACCCCTGGGGTCCCACCTCTGCCCCAGCGTGTCCCCTGTCCCCCTGCGTCCCCCCACTCACACTTGACAGCGTGCAGGACCCGGCTGTCCAGCGGCTTCCGGCTGGGGTCGTTGGTGGATGAGCGGATGCCCGTGCCGCAGCTGTTGGCCAGGGTGTTGCTAGCAAGGGAAGCAAAAAATGGGGTGAGAACCTGGGCGTCTGCCCCCCCCCCCACCTCTGCAGGACCCCAAAACCGGGCAGGGGGAGAAGCCGGGTGCCCTGGCCTGACTCACCGGTCGAAGAACGACGCCAGGAGCCGCCGCAGGAGGACTTTGTGCCGTGTCCCCGCGCTGACGTGGCAGTTCATCAGCTGCGCCCGCGTGATGTAGACATTGGTGCCTGGGGGGAACATGGAGGGTCAGAGGGGCTGGATGCCCCGAGGGGACCCCCACTCTGTGGGGACCCCCACCCCAAATGTACCCGTGACGAGCTCCAGTTTCTCCGCAGGGTCTCCCTCGTCGTAGAGCTTGGGGTGGCAGCGGTTCCCAATCTGGTTGATGAGCTCGGCCGGCAGCGAGGCCAGGTCCTGCCGCACCCGCACCCGGTTGCGTGACTCCGAAGTGGCCTGGTCTGGCAGCGCCTCCACCTTCTCTGCGGCTGGGGGGGGGACACAGACATGGGGGGGTCAGTGGGGACACACGGGAGTGGTCAGCGGTGCCCGGACCCTGGGGCTCCCACCCCGCCTCTCCGGGGGCCTCTGGAGGAGTCCCCGAAGGGGCACGGGATGGGGCCAGGGACATGGGGAGGGGGGACAGGGACATGATGACAGCTCGATCCATGGCCACATGCCCCCCATAACCATCACCTAGGGGTGGAGCTCCATCGGGACATGCCCCTACCCAAGCACCACCCACAAGTTGGAGCCTGACAGGCCACACCCAGCACCTTTCCCCTTGGGTGGAGCTTCAGCTGGCCCCTCCCCACCTGTAGCCCCACCCTAGAGGTGGGGACATAAACCACACCCAGGGGTAGAGCTTCAACCCCTCTACCCCCTTTAGCTCCATCCTCACAGCATGGAAGCCTCACCTGCTTTCAGCCACACCCCCAAGGAGGTGGAGCCTTAGATGACCCCACCTACTTCCCAAACCACACCCCAGATATGGCCCCTCCCTTGGCCACACCCCTCCCCAGACCACACCCTAGAGCCTCAGCTGACCATGCCTTGTGGGAGGAGCCTCAGTTGACCACACCCCTCCCCAGCTACTTCCAAGGCCGTCCATGGGCTGACCATGCTTCATGGGCGGAGCCCCCATTTGACCACACCCCCCATGGGCAGTGCCTTAAATGACCACACCCCTTCCTCAAACCACACCCCAGAGCTGGAGCCTCATTTGACCATACCACATGGGTGGAGCATCGGTAGGCCACACCCAGTGGGCTGTGCACCACAGGCCACACCCACCCACCCCCACCGAGGGCGGAGCCTCACCTGCCTGCCCTACATTCATCATGCTGTACATGGTGTACATGTTGCAGATCTGGCGGTACTGCTCGTCAGAGCCTTCCTCGCCCCCGTCCTCCTCCTCGTCCTCCTCATTGTGGAAGGAGCCGGGGCTGTCGCTCGTGTAGGCGCTGGACGTACCCCCGGGGCTGGTCTGGTCGGCCGCGCTGGGGCCGGGCGGCGCTGCTGCCGCTGCTGCCGCCGGCGGGGCCGGTCCCGCCGCTGCTGCCGGCGCAGGGGGCTGCGGCTGGCGTCCCGGCTCAGGCGCTGAGAACTTGGCCATCTTGCGGCTACCGTTGCCGCCAGCAGCGCCGTCCTTGGGGCCGCCGTCCCAGAGGCGCTTGACCACGAAGGTGCACTGCACCCCGTCGGGCTCGCCCTGCTCCGTCTTCACCCGCGAGACCAGGGGCAGGGCGGCCGCGCCTGAGGGCCACCCTGAGGTCTGGGCCACGGGGCTCTGGGGCTCGGAGGAGGGTGCCTCCTCGCTGTGCAGCCCCTGCGAGTCGCAGCTGGGCGAGCTGACCTTGAGGAAGAACTCAGTCCCCTTCTCCATGATCTCCTGGATCTGCAGGAAGCCGGCGGTGTACATCAGCAGGAACTGGTCACCCACGTTCATGCTGAGCCGCCCCGTGTAGCAGAAGCTGAGGATCTGCTGGAAGGACTGGGGCTGGACGGCGGCCGGCAGCTCCACCACCGCGCTCTTGCTGCTGTTGAAAAGGTCCCGGAAGTAGGAGCTGCTGGCGGCCAGCACGGCCCGGTGTGCCTTGAACGCGTGGCCCTTCACCACCACCGAGACGTCGCAGTACAGCCCCTGCAGCCGCTGCTCGTTCAGGCACTCCAGGATGCTGTTCCCGAAGTTGGGGATCTCCATCTGCAACGTCTGAGCCATTGCGGCAGCCGACAGGGGCCTGCGGGGACGGGGACATGGGGGATGGGGGCCCAGGGAGCAGGATGGACACACGGGGAGAGGGACACAGGGAGCGGGGAAGGCATAGGGGACATGTAGGGATGTGGGGGACACAGGGACCATGGATGTGGATTCATAAGGAGCAAGATAGATATGAGGTACATGTGGGAACAGCAGCACAGGGCATGGGGTAGACATGGGGGACACATGGGGACAGGGACAAAGGGAGTGGGGCAGACATGGGAGACAGGGAGGGACATGGGGAACACGGACACAGATACAGAAGGAATGGTGGCAGACATGGGGGACATGGACACAGGTAGAGAGGGAAGGGGGGCAGACATGGGGGACATGAAGGAACAGGGACCCAGGGAGCAGTGTAGGAGCACAAGGGACATGTGGATCGGGGCAGGGACATGGGGGGACACAGCGGTGATGGGGAGCAGAGCAGGGAGATGGGGACAGACAGACAGCAAGAGACGTGAGGAGGGTGGGGACAGAAAAGGGGGGCAGGACACGGGGGGACAGGGACAAACACAGAGGAGGGATGAGGAACAGACCAGGCACAGGAGTTCGACATGGCCCCACAGGTGTCCAGCATCCCCCCCAGCAGAGCTCACCCAGGCACCCACCCAGTGTGGGGGAGAACCCCAGATCCTCCTCCCCATCAGCCCCCCAGTCTGGGGCTGCCCCAGAGCCCTAAGAACAACCCCCCACACTGGCTCAGGGGGAGCTGAAAAACCCCTCCAAATGGGATATTAAGGGGTGGGGGTGCTCCAAGAGTTGGGGGTATCCTGGGGGGTCCTAAGACCCCCTGAGACTGGGGAAGGGGGACCCCGGCTGGGAGAGGGGGATGGTGAGGCCGGATGGACACACGGACACAGGGTGGGTGAAAGAACAGCGAAGTGGTGGTTTCCCCTTTTGGGGTGGTGTGGGGGGGGGGGGGGTCCCTGCCTGAGGGGGGGATGTCTCTGCCTGGGGGGATTCCTGCCTTGGCCTTGGGGACTCTCAGGTGTCTCCAAGCCTGGGGACATGGGGGTCCTCAGGCCAAGGGGTTCCAGGCCTAGCAAGGTTCCAGCCTGGGGTGGGGGCAGGCTTGGTAAATCTGGGGCACCCCCCACCCCCGGCGGTGGTGAGGGGTCGGGGGGATCCCCCAGCCTGGGGAGGACAGGGGGTTCCCCAGTATTTGGGGGTGGCCAGGGGAGGGCAAACCGCAGTTTAAGCGGGGGCTTGACAGGATCCTATTCCTGGAGTGTGGGGGGGTCCCCAGCACTCGGGGGGGGGGGCAGAGAGAGATCCCCATTCCAGGGAGAACGAGTTTTCCCCATCTCGTGGGGGAGGAACAGGGGGGACCCCCCACTCCTAGAATTGGGGACAGAGAGGACCTCCAGTCCTTGGGAGGGGGCGGGGGGGGACGACGACACACGAGCCCTCGCAGGTGGCAATGGGGGGATCCCGCAGCCTGAAGGAGACAACGGGGAGGACCCGAATTTCGGGCGGCGGCGGGGCGGGATCGGTAAATACCCCAGTACCGAGGGTGGATCGGGAGGACCCCAAAACACGGGGGACGGGACGGGGAACCCCCAGTACTGCGGCGGGGGGAGACACGACCGCATTCCCTCGGCAACGGTGGGGGGGCGTAGAGGGATCCCCCAACCCGGGGGACGGGAAGGTGCCGCAGGGCCGGAGAAACCGGGGGGGGGGAGAAGCGGGGGGGGGGGGGGGGTGGCGGCGAGGCCTGGGGGGCGGGGGGAGGGCAAGCCCGAGGGGGCGGGAGGCGGGGCGGTGGCGGGGCCCGTAGGGGTGGGGGTGACCCCGCCTTACCAGAGGCCGGGGGGGGGCTGCGCTGCGGCTCCGGCCGCTCCCGGTGCCGCTGCCGGTGCCCGTCCCCGTCCCCGCCGCGCTCAGCGGCCATTCATTGTGCGGCAGGCGCGATCAGCCGAACGCCGCACCGCCCGGCGCGCCTCCCGCGCAAGCGCACCCGCCGCAGGCACGGCAAGCCGAGCGCCGAGCGGCGGCCCCCCCTCCCCCCCCCCCAGCGCGCTGCCCCCCCCCCCTTGGGGACACGGCGGGGAGGGGGGGGACACGCAGAGACACGGGTATCCCTGCCCCCCCCCGGGATCAGCTGAGCCCCTCCCCCGGTGGATTCCCTCGGGATCTGCCCGGGGTCCCTCTCTCCTGGGATACGCGACCCCCGCCCCCGTCGCGGGATCAGGTTTCCCGGCCGCGTTTCGAGGCGGGCGGAGCCTTTATGGCCCTCGCGGGGCGCCGTCCGCAGCGGATCACGTGAGCGCGTCCCGCCCGCCGCAACATGGCGGCGCCCATGTGAGGGGCGCGCGGAGGATGCGCGGGGCAGCGCGGGCGGGTGAGCGGGGGCGGGGGGTGTGTTACCGGCGGGGCGGGGGTGTCATCCGGGGGCGGGGCCTGAAGGGGCGTGACACGGAGGAGGCGGGGTCTGGCGGGGCGCGTGCAGGGCTTAGGGGCGCCCGGCCTTCTCCCGTGCCACGTGTTGGGGGGGGGCTGTATCCCCCCTCGGTCCCGTCTTGGGGGGGTCTGACCCCGGCCCAGCCCCTCCGGGGGCTCCGTGGTCCCCTCCCCCGCCTCAGCCCCGCTGCCCCCCCCTTCCCCCGGCGGGGGGGGCTCCTCCCCTCCCGCATTCCCCGCCTGTTGCTCCTGCTTGCGGGGGCTTCCCCCCGCCCCCATTTCCCGCCCCATCTCCCCCAGAGCCGCTCCGGTGCGGCGTTAACCCCCCCCCCCTCCGCCCCCAACACAGCGGCCGCCTTCAGCACCCTTCGCAGAGTCACCTCGGGCCCTCCCCGCCATCCCCCTGCCATGGACGGGGGCTCCCCCAACGGCTCCGTGCCCCCCCCGGGCGCGGGCGACCCCCCCGGGGCCGGCGAGACGCTGATCTCCGAGGGTCGAGCCACCATCCTCTTCCCCAGCGCCAACGAGGTCTTCTACAACCCCGTGCAGGGCTTCAACCGCGACCTGACGTGAGCGGGGGGCGGGAGCATCGGGGGTGCGGGAGGCTCGAGGTTGTCCTAGCGGGGTCATGGGGGGCTCTGGGGTATTCCAGGTTGGGCAGGGAGGAGGCATGGGGTTGTCCCGGGGGTCTCAGGGGGCTCCAGGGAGGATTGTGGGGGGCTCTGGCATGTCCTGGGGCCTCTGGGCTGCCCCAGAGGGACCATGGGGGACTTGGGATTACACCCACCCACCCCCCAGCAGGGTCCCTGATGCCGCATCCCCCTTGCAGCTGTGCTGTCATGACGGAGTTTGCTCGGCTCCAGCTGCAGCCGAAGGGGATCCGGGGTAGGTACCATCCCAGGGTCCCTGTCCCCAGGCTTCCCGTTCCCTGGACTCTGCTCTGCCACAGGCCCCCCCCTCTTGTCTAGTCGTCCTCCCTGGGGAGGAGAAGACGGACACAGGCGGCCCTCAACTGCCAGAGAACGACAATGGGGATGGTGACACCGCACTGGCACCCGATGGCCCCGAGGCCCCGCGGACAGTGAAGCCAGGAGAAGTGTGCGAGGTGCTGGGGGGGGGGGGGGGGGAATGCAGGGAGCAGGGGCTGCCATGCCCCCTCTGTCCCCAGTCGGGGTCTCTGCCCCACCGGCCCCCCCCGAGCCCCTGTCGGCAGCACTCTCTCCCCGCAGGGAGGGCTGCGGGTCCTGGAGGCACTGGCGGCCTCAGGGCTTCGCTCCATCCGCTTTGCCAAGGAGGTGCCGGGGCTGCGGGCCGTGGTGGCCAACGACTTCTCGGCTCGGGCGGTGGAGCTGATGAACCGCAACGTGGCCTTCAACGGGGTGGGGGACCTGGTGGCTCCCTGCATGGCTGATGCCAGGTACCCCCTCCTTTTCACTGCACCCCAGCAGCCCACCCTGAAGTGGGATGCTGCGGTTCACCCCCCACCAACCTCCAGACACCCTGTGTGCAGCCCTGACTGCCTCAGTGGTCTTGCTGGGGTTTTCCTCCTGTATTGGGGGGGCCCAACACTGGTCCCAGCGTCCCCACAGGGGGTGGTTAGACGGGACATCCTGTCCCCCTGCCCCAGGGGACACAGCCTCAAGGTGGGGGCTGGTTTGTGGGGACACCACCAGTCCCTCCCAGCACATGCTGGGCAGAGGCATTAGTTTCTGTGCGGGTTCCTGAGGGTCAGGGTGGGTCTGGGAACCTGAGGAAGCTGACTGGGGTCCTAATTGCTCTGGGACTCCCCTTCTCCCCCCCCCAGGATGCTGATGTACCAGTGCAAGGCAGACAGGGAGCCCTTCGACGTGATCGACCTGGACCCCTATGGCAGCCCTGCGCCCTTCCTGGATGCCGCCGTGCAAGCTGTGAGTGAAGGAGGTGAGCAGCGGCAGCCGGGGGGGGGGCGCATCCCTGACGGCTGGGTCCTCCTGGCAGCACCCCTGACACCCCCCCACCCCGGTCAGGGCTGCTCTGCGTCACCTGCACAGACATGGGTGTGATGGCGGGGAACAGCGCTGAGACATGTTACAGCAAATACGGGGCCGTGTCCCTCAAGGGCAAGTTCTGCCACGAGATGGTGAGTGCTCAGGGGGTCCCTGAGACCACCATGGTCCTGCCAGCAGCTGGGGGGGCAGCAGGTCAGTGTCATCCCATGTTCCCCCCCTCCAGGCCCTCCGCATCATCCTGCACAGCCTGGACAGCCGCGCCAACTGCTACCAGCGCTTCATTGTGCCGTTGCTCTCCATCAGCGCCGACTTCTACATCCGTGTCTTTGTGCGGGTCTTCACGGGGCAGGCGAAGGTGAAGGCCTCAGCCAGGTGAGGAGGGGACACACGGGGAGCCATGGGGGGGGGGGTCTGCACCCTCCTGCTGCCCCTGACCCCCACCTTGTCCCAGCAGCAAGCAGGCCCTGGTCTATCACTGTGTGGGGTGTGGCACTCACCACCTCCAGCGCCTGGGCAAAGTCACGAGCCACGGCACCAGGTACAGTGGGGCTGGGGGGGCTCTATGGTGGTGGCGGGGGGGGGGGGGCCCTGTGATAGTGGGGGGCTGCTCACCCCTTGGCTTTCCTCTTCCAGCTTCAAGTACGGGGCAGCCACGGGGCCGCCCGTGGGTCCCACGTGTGAGTTCTGCCAGCAGCGGCACCAGGTGGGTACACGTCCCCCTGTCCCCCATCCCCTCTGTGCCCCTGCCAAGCACTGACACCCCCCCCCTTGTGTGTCCCCCCAGCTAGGTGGCCCCATGTGGGCTGAGCCCCTGCATGACCCGGCCTTCGTGGAGCGGGTGCTGGCAGCACTGCAGAGCAGCCCCGGGCGCTTCCAGACGGAGGAGCGGATGCAGGGAATGCTCAGCGTCATCACTGAGGTATGGGGACAGGGAGGGGACGAGCCCGGAGAGAGCTCTGGCATCCTGAGGTCAAGGCCGGATCGAGCCCCCCCGAATTTTGGGGCTTGCGCTGACTCTGACTCTGCTGCTCCCTGTATGCCGAGGGCAGGAGCTGGGTGATGTCCCCCTCTACTACACCCTCGACAGCCTCAGCAGCACCATCCACTGCAACACCCCTTCCCTGCTACAGTTCAGGTAGGGGCACCCCAAACCCCCCACAGCACCAGGGGCACCCTAAGTCCCCTGCCCCTCCTACCTGGGTACCCCAAACATCCCCTCCTCTGCCTCAAACCCTGTGAATCCTGTCCCCTGCTCCGTCCCTACACACCCCATCCCTGAGCGGCTGCACCCCAGGTCCGCCCTCCTGCACGCCGGCTACCGTGTTTCGCTCTCCCATGCCTGCAAGAATGCTGTGAAGACGGACGCGCCGCCCACCGTGCTCTGGGACATCATGCGCTGCTGGGTGAGGAGGGGGCTCAGGGACCCTCCCCCCCAGTCCCCCACCCCAGGGGCTGAGCTGAACACCCCCACCTTGTCTCCCCCAGGCCAAAATCCACCCGGTGAAGCGTGAGCGGCTTGCTGAGACCAGCCCAGCTTCCCGCATCCTCTCTGTGGAGCCCACGTACGACCCCACAGCAGTCCCCTGCAACTAGCCCAGGGGATGGGGGGGCCCTGCTGACCCCCTACAGGGCCCTGACCACCCCCCCTTTTCCCCTAGGCTCCAGGCTTCCTTCACCCTCCGTGACGATGCCAACCCCAGCTCCAGAAAACGGGGCTTGAAGCGGTTCCCGGAAAACCCTGAAGCCTTTTGGGGTCCCAAAGCCAGAGCCAAGGCTGGGTAAGGGGCAGGGGGGCTTCTTGGGTGTCTGATTTTGGCGCTGGGCTTCCAGCAGCCACTCTTGCCCCTTCTCAAACAAGCAAGACCAAAATGTTTCCCCACACCTTTTACCAGGAGAGAGAATAAGGATCCCCTAAAAAAGGGGAGGAGGGAAGGGTCCCTCGTTCTGTCCTTTTGGGGGGGGACACATCTTTCCACCCCTTATGCCCCAACCCTCAGCTCATGGCCTCCCTCTCCCAGGGGTGGCATCTCTCCCTCCCTCCAGGAGAAGCGGAAACGACACCAGAACAAACGGACAGAGCGGACAGACGATGGCACAAGCCTGAAAAACTTCCCCTGCAAACGCTTCAAGGAGGTGGGTGGGGGTCTGGGAACAAGGCGGGGGGTCCGGCCCTGGGGCAGGGCACAGCCCCCTCACCCACCTCCTCTCCCACAGGGAAACTGCTCCTTGGGCACCCAGTGCTGCTACTCACATGAGGGGGGGGGCCCGGCCACCCCTCAGCCCTGACGCCACCTCTCCCCGATTAAACTGTGCCTGGGAAAAGTCTCGTGGTTTTTAATACACTTGGGGGTGGCAGGGGGTGGGCAGAGCCCCCCCAGCCAAGCTGGGGCTGCTCACAGTCCCGCTGGGCCACCTCCAGGCACCTTGTACTGCACCGTGGCCAGGAAGGTTCTGATCTCCATGGGCTGCAGCGTGACCTGGCTTGGGTCCAGCTTGGAGACTGGCTGGGGCTGGGCTGGACCTGGGAGAAGAGGAGAGGGGTGAGGAGAGGAGTGAGGGGAGGCTGGCAGCTCCCCCAGGGCCCCCAGGAACCCCCCCCAGTACCTGTGGTCGGGGTCCACACCAGGCGGGAGACAGCATTGAGTGGCAGGTCGGCTCCCAGGCTCATCTCCTGCACCGAGGTGATGGTGAAAGCGGAGAAAAGGTTCTGGGAGAGGGGGAAAACCCCATCAGTGACCACCCTACACCCGTCCCCACAGCAGGGATCGCCTCTGGGACCAGTGAGCAGCCCCCGGAATGGGGAGCCCCTCGAGCCTGGGGCAGGCTGAGCCGTGGGGGGAGCCTGGCCACAGGGTCGGCCCTTGGCCAGGCTTGGCAACAGGCTTAGCCCCCCCGCCCCCGGCATGCAGCAGCTTACCAGGAGGTCGACAGTGGTGGGCTGGGAGCTGTTGGCACTCTCACCCCTCTCGAACTGGTGCTCCAGGCGCAGCAGGAGGGTGCCAGCATCCCAGGGTGCCAGCGTCAGGAGGTGGACGTTGGGGGGCAGCTCCCGCCGCAGCGCCGAGAACTGTGGGGAGAGGGTGAGGGGGGGCACCGTGACAGCTCCCCCCCCCCGCAGGCAGCCCCCTCCCCACCTCACCTGCTGCAGGCTGGGATGGCCGTGGCGGTAGGAGGGGCCCCCGCCGGGCGCCAGCACCGTATAGGGTGCCATGAAGAGCTCCTGGGCCAGGAGCCGGTGCTGGTCGGCCGCTGACTCCACCGTGTCAAGGAGGACAAGGTGGCGGCCGCGAACTACCAGCCCCTGCTTGTTGGCTCCCAGCTCGACCAGCGGCTCCCCCACGCCCCTGTTGTCGTCGTACAGGAGCCGTCGATGGACCTGGCGGGGATGGTAGTTATGTCCCGGTGCATCCCCCCACCCCGGGGACCGCCCATGCTGCATCCCCTCACCATGAGCTCCAGGGAGCCATCGAAGATGCTGCTGCCACCCTGTGAGCGGTCCGTCAGCACCGTCAGCTGGAACTTCTTGTCCTGTGGGCAGGGAGGGAAAGGCCGCACATGTTATGAGCTCTGCCCCGGGCTCAGCCCCGTTTACCTGCTACTGCCCCAAAACTGGTACCTTGATGAAGATGCGGCTGTTAACAGGGTAGTAATTCCCCGCCACAGGCTCCGTCTGGCTCAGGTTCCACGTGGGACGGTAGTCACGCCTGTGGATGAGGCAAAGCCCGGTTACGGGGAGGGGGACGGAGGTCTCTGGGGGCCACAGCAAGCACGTGGGCCAGCCCTGACCTGCGCTCCAGGATCTGCCGCCCATTGGAGTCGGTGTAGAAGCGGGCATCTGTCTGCAGCGTCGTCTCAAAGCGGCTGATGATCTCCTTGCCCCAGCCATCCCTGGGAGAGGCAGGGGGTGACCAGTGGGCTTTGAGGGGGCCCCACCTCAGAAGCACACACACCACCCGCCCCCCCCAAGTCCCTAACTCACGCCACGGGGATGGGCCCCACAGTCCATTCCAGCTCCACATAAGGCTGCCCCACGTGGAGCCGCACCACCTGGGAGCACCATGAGGAGAAGTTCTGGTGGACCTCCTGCACCAGCCTGTTCTGCAAGGGACATGGCAAGGCTCAGCACCCTGGGGACACCCTCGGTCCCGAGGACACCCCCGGGGACATGGTCCCCACCACAGACCTTCACGAGGTACGTGGAGACCTGCTTGGAGCCAGAGATGGGGATGGGCTCAGAGCTGTTGGGGCGGAAAATGTAGGCGCCCGAGGCCTGTGGGGTCTCATCGTTGCCGATGCTGGCATTGTACCTGGGACGAGAGGAGGAGGAGGAGGAGGAGGAAGACAAGAGGTGTAAGAAGGCCCCACACAAGGAACCCAGGTGTCTGGGCTCCACAGGTGCTCACCAGTAGAAGCTCTGGAAGACGGGCAGTGAGATGCTCTTGTCCAGGTTCTGGATCTCCTTCAGGTGCCCAGTGAGGGGGTCGAAGAGCACCCGGACATGCTGCGGGGCCGGACAGTGGCAGGTTGAGCATCTGTCCTGTCCCTGCTCAGCCCCCTCCCGCACCCCCAGCTCCTCCCATCGCCCCAGGACTAGTTTAACTGGGCCAACAGAGGTGCAACTCCACCGGGGACTTAACAGCATGGGCTTTCCCCTGCCCGGGGACCTGCTCCAGCCCCAGGGACCCTGTGGGGAAAGACCCCAAACTGCATCCACCCAGTGCCCAGCACATGTTGGGGGAATGCATCCCTCACAGTGGGACCATACCTCATTCTGGATCTCCCGAGGCTGTGTCAACGCTGGGGTCTGGGCAGGGGGTACACGGGGGTCCCCGCGGCTCATCCGGGAGACCATGAAGGTGCTGAAGCCCAGGGGGGGTGCAGAGGCCTGGAAGAGGAGCTCCCGCATGGCACTGCTCCCATCCCCCCGCAGCCGGTGGGTGAAGTTGGAGATGGGGACGACCTGGGGACAGGCATGGAGAGTCAGAGGGGGCTGTCGGCAGGCGGGGGGGACATGGAGGCTGGCCCGGGCTCACCTCGCTGGGCACAGGCTGACCCTGGGGGTCCGTCACCGCGTAGGATGCCCCGTTGACTGGCAGCCGGATGGGCCAGGACATGTGGCGGCCCAGGGGGTTGTAGAGGATGACGGTGAACTGGGGGACAGAGGGATGCGGTGCATTAGCCCCGTTGGGACCCCACAGCCCCCCCAGACCCCCGTTGAGGTGCTTACGCGGCCGGCCACCTCCGTCAGGGGACAGACGCTGATGTTGAGGGCATTGCAGAAGATGAAGTTCTCCTTGCTGCCACTGAGGCTGGCCAGGGCATTGGCGACCAGGAGCTGCCGGGAGCAGGGGACGGTCACATGGCGCAGGTGGTAATGAGGGGAGGTAACGAGGGGTGCTCGCTGGCTTATCCCCCACCACCCTGGCTCTGGCCGCCCAGACCCCAGATTGTCCCCAAAACACTGGCCAGGGTCAGGGGCTCATCCCCAAGACAGCCACCAGCTCCTGTTCTCCACAGAAACCAGTTCACCCCCCCAGATACCAGTTTGCCCCATGGACGTGATGCTGGTCCACACCCAACTGCTAGCCCTGGCCCTGCACCCCCCAAACCCCATCTGTCCCCCCAAAACAGGTAGCAGGGCCCTACCTGGCAGCTCTCCCACCCCGCGGCCAGCTGCCTGGCGTAGTCGTCAGCCACATGCTGCTTCTCGGTGCCAGTCACAGCGTCGTGGTGCTGGGCCACGGCCACAGCTTCACCTGCCAGGCAGGGCAAGGGGGCATCAGGCAGATCCAGAGGGGTCCCCGGGGGCTGCATGCTGGCACTTACGGAGCACAGAGCTGTCCCCAGGCCCGTAGGGACCCTCCCGTGCCGCCATCCCTGCCAAGGCCTCCAGCTGACTGCAGATCTGCCGGGAGGGAAGGGAAGGTCAGGGAGAGGGACAGGGGTCCCAAGCATCCAGCATGGGGACCCCAGTACATGGGCCACCGTCCCACCTGGAGGAAGTTGTTGCTGAGGCGCTCGTAGCGCTTGAAAGCGGGTCGGCTGGTGAAATAGCCCGTCCAGAACTGGTGGGGGCCATCTGCATAGGGGAAGAAGTCGTCCATTTTCAGGGACCTGTGGGAAAGCCAGGCTGCATCCGTCCGTCTGTCTGTCCCACCTGATCGCCTGGGTTCCCCCTCACTCCCCTGGCCTCACCAGGAGAGGTTGGCCCGGTACAGCTCCCAGAGATAGCAGGACGGGGTGGAATAAAGGACGTGGACGCGGCTGCCGTTGGCTTGCTGGAAAAGCAGGGGAGGGTGTGAGACGGGCTGGGGCGGGGGCACAGCAGACACCAGGGATAGATGGGGGCAGACACAGGGGAGACCCCACTCACCCGGGCATTGACGTGAGCGATGAGCTTGTCCATATTCTTGAACCACAGGTTGGCGTTCTCATAGTGGAAGTCGGAGCCCATCGTCATGATGATATGGTTGGTGCGGTAGTGCTTGGCCTGGGGTGGGGACAGGACAGGTCAGCACCCCTTGTCCCAGAGGGAAACTCTGGTGTCCAGGACCCCCCCACCCACCCCAGGGAGCACCCCACCACCCAGGGGCACCCACCTGGCTGGCGGCAATCTGCAGGAAGGTGGAGATGATGCTGTCCACGTTGTTCTCCTCACTGTCCTCATCCACCACGGGCGGGTCAGAGCAGAGCTGGTCCCAGCAGAACCCCGATGGCGGGTTGTAGACATTGGGGAGGATGCCTGGGGACAGTCACCCCCCTGGTCAGCCCAGGGATGGTGCAGCTGGGCTGGGGACAGGGTTGAGATCAGCTGGATGGAAAACGGGCTCAGCCCTAGGGACAAGGAAAAATCCCAGAGGGAACCCAGAACACGGCGAGAGCCCCAGAATGGGATAACAGACCTGGGAAGGGACAGGTCACCCTCAGGTGGGGAGGGGAAGGGGACAGGGGAAGGCTCAAGGGATGGGCAACACCCAGTGGGGCGCCCCTGGACAGGACCAGCCCCCAGGAAGAGCTTGGGGGGAGACCCAAGGGACCCCCAGCCCTGGGAGGGGCCCTGCACTCCATCCCACCAGTGAAGAGGTCGGCGGCAGGGGGCGGCAGGCTTGTGCTCGCCCGCCAGAGCAACTCCATCTCCCGCAGCTGCTCCCGTGTCGCCTTGTCCTGGTAGTCCACGCGCCCCACGAAGAGTCCGTCATAGCCCATCTGCAGGGAGGAAGGGGTCAGCCTAGATGCCGGGGTCCCCTGCGGGGCCGGGTAGGGCAGGGTGGGTGGGCGCAGAGTGGGGGGTCTCCCACCTGGGCAAAGATGGCAGCCAGCTGGCGGGAGTGCCCGAAGGGGTCAATCTGCCAGGCCACGCGAGGGGTGCCACAGGCCCCAAACTCCTGGCGCAGGAAGTGATGGCCCAGTGCCAGCTGCTCAATGGCGGGGCTGTAGTGGGCGGCCGCCTCGTCGCTCATGCACCAGCCCCCCCCCACGAATTCCAGGCGGCCTGCAGGGAAAGGGGGGGGGTGCTCAGGGACAAGCAGCACCTCACACTGGCACCACTCCAAGTCCCTTGGGGGCACCCCAGACTTCTCAGCCTCCCCCCAGCCTCTGTGCCCCCTCAGAGGCACATCCCCACACCCATCTCACCGCAGGGACACCCCAATCCCCCCCATGTCCCCGTGCACCCCCCTGTAACCCCCCGGAGACACCTCAGTCCCCCCTCCATGTTCCTGTGAACCCCCTGTACTCGTGTCTCTCCAGGGACACACCAGTACCCCCCCTAAATCCCTGTTGGAACACCCCAGTACCACCCCACAAGTCTCTGTCCCCCCAGGGCACCCCAGTCCCCCCCCACGCCCATATCCTCCAAGGAACACTCTAGTTATTGTTCCTCCATGCCCCTGTCCACCAAGAGACACCCCAGTTCCACCCCATGTCCTTGCATGCCCCCAAGGACACCCCAGTCCCCCCCTGCTCATGTCCCTCAGTGCTCCCCATGACCCTCAGGGACATCCCAGCCCCCCCCCCCCCCCCATCCCTGTGTGTCCCCATGCCAACGTCCCTCTCCAGAGACACCCCCCACATCCCTCTCAGTGACAGAGTCCCCCCCAGGGGACATCCCTGCCATGCCCCCCGCACCCTGCTCGACGAGCTGGCGGACGGTGCGACGTGTGGCCTCGTCCTGTTGCCGCCACCAGCGGGCCAGGAAGGCCACCTCAGCGTAGATGAAGCGGCGGGAGGGGTCGGCTGCCAGCTGGGCCACCACCGAGTCCAGGATGTATTGCACCCCCGCATGCTGCACCTCATTATGCACTGATGGGGTCAACCGTGACAGGCAGGGAGGGGGCACAGGGTCACGGCATGATACAGTATACAGGGTCACGGCAACATCCGTGGGGACACAGGTGGCATATGGGGGTCATGGGGGTCATGGAATAGGGGCGATAGGGTCACAGCAACCTCCAGAGGATGTGGGAGGAGAACAGGGGGTCGTGGGGGGGCACAGAAACATCCAAGGGACATAAAGGGTGGAACACAGAAAGGCCCAGGGATCCCAGCACTGTTCCGACAGGCAAAAACAAGAGGCAAACCGGGGTCACAACACCACGCTGGGGACAATGGGCAGAAAGCACGGTCCCGTCCCCGTCCCAAAGGCAGGATTTGTCTCTCTGCCCCCAACCCCTGCCCCGCTGTGAGGCTGCAGGCTCCATCTCTGGCACCCATTGTCCCTTCGACCCCACACTGGCCTTGCCGAGCGTCACCTCCACCCCCACGGTGGCCTTGAAGCTGTCACCTCTGTCCCCGCAGGTGCTGCAGTGGCCTTGGGGACGTCACTGCCCCTCCCCGGGAACCATCCTCCCCCCCACCTGACAGTGGCAGGGACACCCACCTCCATAGAAGTACTGCTCCACTGTCTTGAGCCAGCCCACGTCATCATGCGTGTGGGGCACCAGGTGCACATTGAGGAGGTCAGGGCGCGTGGGCGGACACGACTGCAGGTGCAAGCAGAGTCTCTGAGGGCTCGTACGGGGCTGTGCCCACACCCCACGTCCCCCCCTTGCCCCCCCACCAGCCGTTTCCAGAGGAAGCCCTTGGGTTGCAGGGGAGGATGCAAATGGCCATTAAAAACCAGTGGCCAGGACGCCTGGGTCCCCCGCCTGGGAGGGAAGGGCAGGCCAGGATGCCTACGTGTCGTTGTTCCCCCCAGTGACAGCCCTGCTGGGGCACGTGACTGTCACTGTCCAGCCGTGCCCCAGCCCCCTCCAGGCACCCCAGTACCCTAAACCCTCCTCTTCCTCCCCTAGCACCCCCATCCCAGCCTCTCCGCAATGTTCCCAGTCCCAGATCATGACAGACCCCAATCCCTTCCCATTCCTCAGGCCCAGATTGTCCCAGTTTCCCTCTCCCAGTCCCCCACTGCTCCCCCCATCTGACCTCTCCCAGTTCGCCCAGTCCCAGCCCAGCTGCCCCATCCACGTTTCCCCACCTTCCCTTCAGTCTCTCCCAGTATCCCAGCTCCCTCAGCCCAGTTTCTCCCTGCCCCAGTTCCTCCCAATTGCCCCCCAGTCCCTCCTGGGTTCCCAGCTTCCCCACCACGATCTCTCCCAGCTGCCCAGTTCCCCCCACTCTCTCCCAGTCCCCGTTTCCTCAGTGCTCCCAGTCTCTCCCGGCTCCCCCAGGCCATCCCAGTATCCCCAGTGCCTCCCAGCTCCCCTAGTCCCTCCCAGTTCCTGTTTCCCCAGGACGCTCCGGTGCCCCCCCAGCCTCTCCCGGACCCTCTCCCGGAGCCCCTCCAGTCTCGCCCAGTCCCTCTCCAGTGGCTCCCCGGCCCAATCCCCCCGGTCCCACCTGGTACCCGCAGCCCGCGACGGCCGCCCCGAGGAGCAGCAGCAGCAGCGCCACCGCCCCGGGCACTGCCATGTCGCTCGCGGGCACGGTCATGTGACCGCCCGTCCACATGACCTGGGGGGTGCCCACTCCACCCCCTCTGGGCAAGCGAGAGCCAATGGACGGCGACGGAAGCCGCTCAGGCCACACCCCGCGCTCTGATTAGCCGCTGCGCGCGGAGGCCGGTCGTAACGGAACACCACGAAGACCCGCCCCCCCCCACACACACAGGCGGGGCGCTGACATAACGGACTGGCGCCAATGAGGAGGAGGAGCACCCATGATTGACACCGCGAGCCGCTCCTCCCGGGGCGGGCGTCGGCAACGGCCCCTCCGGGGGCGGGAGAACGGTCAGTAGCCAATGACGTGTGGCAGCTCCCGAAACCCCGCCCCCACCGAGGCGTAGTCTGCGCAGAGCGAGAGACGGGCAGCTCGTTCTTCCAATGGCGTGTCGAGGAGCCGGGTCCCTCACAGAGGCGATGGCGCCGGGGTGCTGAGGGGAGCCCCGGGGGCAGCCGGAGCTGAGGGCTCCCCTCAGCCCCACCCGGGGCTCTGCCACCTCCATGGCTCCCCTCAGCCCCACCCGGGGCTCCCCTTGGATCCCCCCCCAGGCTCCCCTCAGCCCCCTGGGGCTCCCCCAGCCCTCACATCCCATCGCTCCCTCCGACTCCTACCATCTTCACCCACCGTTCCCCCAAGCAGGCCCCCCAGATCCCCCAAGCAGGGTCCCACACCCCTGGGGCTCTCCCAACCCCGGGGGGGGGGGTCCATCCACCCCATCTGCCTGCTGAGGCTGCGGCTCTGAGCAGGGTCCAGCCCACGCAGGTACGTACAAACCACAATGACCACGAGCTCTGCCCCAGCACCCCCTTTATCGTCCCGGCCCTGACTCAACCTGTTGCCTCCCCCACGGTGAGCGCCCTCCCCAGGGAACGACACCGGCCGTCACCAGGGAGGGGACATGGGCTGGGGGTTCTGCAGGTAGGACATCACCACGGCTGAGATGGAGAGCCTGGAGAGGGGAGAAACACCAGCCCGGGCTTCAGAGACCCCCGCAAAACCAGGATGGTCTCCCCGCTGTCCCCTCCGCAGGGGATGCGGCACCCCAGGGCCGGATCCAGAGCTGCTGGCACTCACATGAAACTGCTCATCATCTGCTTGGTGTCCTCAGAGCTGCGGGAGTTGGCAAAGCTGATGAAGGAGCAGTAGACGGCGATCCAGGCACACCACTTCAGCTGCAGGCAGAGGGGTACAGCGTGGGGACCCCTTGGGTACGGCATGGGGACACCCTGGAGATGGCCCCTGTCCCCTCCTTGTTCCTTGGCCACCTCAAAACCCGCTGGGGATGGCCCCTGTCCCCTTGAACCCCCCTGGGGACAGCCCCTCTCCCCCATTGACCGTCGACCACCCAAACACCCCCGGGGATGGTCCCTGTGCCCCTGAACCCCCCCGGGGATGGTCCTTGTGCCCCCACGGCCCTCAGCCACCCCAGAACCCCCCCAGGGACAGTCCTCAGCCCCCAAAATATCATCCCACCGCCCACCCCGGGCCGGTCCGGTGCCTCCCGGGGCTAGTGCCCACCCTGGGCAGGTGTCCCCCCACCCCGCCCGGTGCCGGTGCCCCCCGGGACCACTACCGGTGCCCCCACCTTAAGCATGAGCCCGCACATGCTGAAGACCATCCCCAGCAGGTTCATGTAGTCGGGCGTCGGGTCCTCCAGCGCCGGGTTGGTCTCGGTGGCCGGCGGCTTGTACCTGGGGGCGGCACCGTCAGACGGGCCAGGGCCCCTGTCCCCCCCCGGTGTCCTCCCCCCGTGCCCCGGTCCCACCTGGCCACCCGCGCCGGTCGCCGCGGGTCCGCCATGCCGCCCCGCCGCCCGCTTCCGCCGCCGCCGCCGGAAGAGGCGCCGGCCCCGGTCCCGGTCCCGGCCCCGGCCCGCCATGGCCTTCCCGCGGCCGCGGCCCGCCCGTCCCGAGCTGCCGCGGCGGCGGGTCCGGACGCTGGAGTGCGGGCAGGGCGCGGTGCGGGCCGTTCGCTTTAACGGTGGGACCGGCGGGGGCGAGCAAAGGGGGATCCGGGATGGGGGGGGAGTGCGGACCCAGGCCCTATTCCGGAGGGGGGGGGGGGGAGGAGCGGGGCCCGCACCCCATCCCGGGGACAAGGGGACCCCAATTCCTTGACCCCATCCCAGGGGGAGGAAGGGGCAGGGGCACACTCCCAGTCCCCATCCCAGAGGGGAGGTAAGAGGTCCCGGGCTCCTGTCCCTGAGGGGGTGGTGACTGGGGACCGCAGCTCCTGCGGAGGGGGTGCCTATTTGGGGTGCCGGGGGGATCATCTCAGTCCCCCCCTCCCCAGTGGACGGGAACTACTGCCTGACCTGCGGCAGCGACAAGTCCCTGAAGCTCTGGAACCCACACAAGGGCACAGCCCTGCGCACCTACCAGGGGCACGGGTACGAGGTGCTGGATGCCGCCGGGTAAGGGGCAGGGGGCTGTGGGGACCCCCACCCCTCGGGGATCCCCCCAGCCCCACTGACAGGGCACCCCGTCCCCCCCAGCTCCTTTGACAACAGCCAGCTCTGCTCCTGCGGGGCTGACAAGACCGTGGCACTGTGGGATGTAGCCACCGGACAAGTGGTCCGCAAGTACCGGGGACACGTGGGGGTGAGGACATGGGGCAGCGGGGGCGAGGGGTCCGGGGGGACTTGGGGGGGTCAGGGGTCCCTGCAGGGTGCTGACTCCCTGCTTGTTTCGCAGAAAGTGAACTGCGTCCAGTTCAATGAGGAGGCCACCATCATTGTGTCTGGTAAGGAAGCGGTCTCGGGGGGTCCTGCCAGCACCAGAGCCCCCCCTTGACACCCCCTTTTCCCCCCGGCCCCCCACCAGGCTCCATCGACTCCACTGTCCGATGCTGGGACTGCCGCTCCCGCCGCCCTGACCCCGTCCAGGTCCTGGATGAGGCCAAGGACGGCATCTCCAGCGTGAAGGTCTCTGACCACGAGATCCTGTCGGGGTGAGGGATGGGGATGCACTCAGGGGATGGGACACGCTCAGGGGGGACAGGGCCAGCAGGGCCCCCTGGGATTGGGGTCAGCAGGACTCCCCCTGCACTAACACCCCCTCTCTGCAGCTCCGTGGACGGCCGTGTCCGGCGCTACGACCTGCGTGCTGGCCAGCTCTACTCTGACTACATAGGGAGTGAGTGAGGGGGTGTGGGACACCAGCGTGGGGGGCTCCCAAGGTGTGTGTGGGGGGTGTCTCCCCAGGACACCCACAAATTCCCATCTGCTTCCAGGCCCCATCACCAGCGTCTGCTTCAGCAAGGATGGGCAGTGCGCCCTGGCTGCCAGCCTTGACTCCACCCTGCGCCTGCTGGACAAGGAAACAGGGGAGCTGCTGGGCGAGTACGAGCCCCCTCCCCATGGCCCTGCGCCCCCCTGGGGGGCTGTGGGGGGGCCTCTACCTCACCCCGTCCCCCCCACAGGTACATGGGCCACCGCAGCATGACGTACCGGCTGGACTGCGTGCTGAGCGAGCAGGACACCCATGTGGGCAGCGCCTCCGAGGATGGCAATGTCTACTTCTGGGACCTGGTGGAGGTGAGTGGGCAAGGGGGGGCCAAGCCTGCACCTGGGGGGTCCCAGGGGAGCCCCCCCACATCCTCACACCCCCCCTGCAGGGTTCACTTGTGCTCAGCCTGGCAGTGGGCCGCAGCGTGGTGCAGTCACTCTCCTTCCACCCCACCCTGCCCTGCCTGCTCACTGCCACCGAGGGCCAGGTCCAGCTCTGGCGCGAGGAGAGCTTCCAGCCTGAGGGGGACGCTGCCATGTGATGCGGGTTTGGGGGGGCACCCGCAGTGCCCATCTGCATCCCCAGGTAACGAAGAATAAACCCACAGTGTGGAGAAACTGCAGTGCTTTATTGGGAGCGCACAGAGCTGCGCGGACCCCCGAGCAGCTTAAATAAATACAAGCGCTGGGGAGGGGGGAACAGGTGGACAGTGGCGGGGGGGGGGCACGGACAGGTGGACGGTGCTGCAGGGGTCCCAGCTCCCCCATTCCCCTGCTCGGGGGAGTCACCCCGCGCTCTCCTGCTTGGCACGCACTGGCGTTTGGGACGCGGGGAGCGGCGCCTGGGGGCATTGAGATGGGAGCCCCTGCAGAGGTAGTGGGGGCTCGGCCCTCCCAAATTGGGGGGTTTGCCCCCCACCCGGAGATGGGGGGCTCAGCCCCCAAGGACACTCCACCACTGGCTCAGTCTGCTGGCGTCTCCAATGGAAAGGCATCAGCTCTCTGGGCAAACGTCTCCGCCACCAGCAGCGGAAAGACCAGGGAGGCGTCAGCGTAGACCTAGGCAGAGAAGAGGGGATGAGGATGGGGAAGCCCCCTCCAGGCACCCCAAATTCCGCCCCCCACCCCAGAACCCCCCCCCCATCCCACCTTGACAGGGGTGGCATCCATACGGATCTTGCCCCAAGACACAGCCTCATCCGGCCGCGCCCCCGAGTCGGAGCCGTCGAACTCCTGCGCCGTGTTGACATAGACAGAGAAATCGGCTCCGTTCCTCTGCGGGGTGAGGAGCAGGGTGAGCTCCTGCGCCCCCTCCCCATCCTCGGGGGTGCCCCGCACCCCCTCCCCATCCCCCAGGACACGGGAGGGGCCCCCACCCCCCTCACCATGAGGTTGGCGTTGGCAATGTGGTGCTTCACCAGCCCCCCGCCCAGGATGATCATCCCCGTCTTCCTGGCGAAGATGGCCTGGGTGTTAATGAGGCGCAGGTCTACGGGCAGAGGTGGCTGTCAGGGGACCCTGGTGCTGGGGGGGGACACCCTGGCATCAGGGGGGCAGGACCCCAGCGTCGGCAGCAGGGTGGGGACGGGACCCTGGCATCTGGGGACACACTCACCCTCCACAATGTCGAGCACCAGCCCCGGGTGTTTGTAGGAGTGGAAGAAGATCATGTCTCCCAGGGAGCCATCAGTGAGAGCCGGGCTCAGCACCGGGATGTTGTTCTGGAAAGGGGACGCGGTGACGGGCAGTGACACCCACGGTGACGCCCGCAGTGACCACCCCCCCCATCCCCACCTACCTTCTGCGCCCAGTAGCAGACCGACTCGGGGTTGTTGATCTCCTTGCCCAACCGCGCAATCATCCTGGAGGGGGTCCACCTCACGCCCTGCCAGACCACCACGCTCAGGACCCCCAGCCAGGGAGGACCCAGCTGCCCGGGCCCCTCGCACCCCCCCCCCGAGCCAGGGAGGACCCAGGCATCCGGGCCAGCCACCCCCACCTGCGTTTCCTGCTCGTCCACCATCTGCTCCAGGATAGGCATTAGCCAGTCTTCGAACTTACAGTAGTTGTCGTTGGGCACCAGCAGGTTCCCAATCCTGGGGAAGGAACAGTCTCAGCCCAGGAGGGGACCCCGGTGTCTGGGAGAGGACCCCGGCACCCCATACCTGTTGATGCCGCTCTGGCGCAGGTCCTGGCCCCGCAGGCTGAAGTCCCCGATGTAGGTGGGCGCCAGGCACTTGATGAGGTCCTCCTCCACCCCCCCCGCCGTGGTCACCAGCACGTCCACCTGCCCCGGGTGGCGACGGCGTCAGGACTTCAGGGACACCCCAGGGAGAAGGCGGGGGGGGGCTCGAAGGACCCTAGAGCAAGCTGGGGGACACCTCGGGGCAGGGCTGAGCCCCCAGGAATGCTGGGGACCCCAAAGGCCGTGAGGGGACAGGGGTGGGACCCCAGGACCAGGCTGGGGACCCCCCCGGATCTGACAGGGACCCGAGGAACAGCTTGGGGACCTCGGGGATGCCCTCGGGAGCCACGCATCCCCCTGGGAACCCTGCAGGGACCTCAGGGACAGGGCGGGGACCTTGGGGTCGGCCCGGGAGACACCCCAAGGACCTGAGGGTTCCCCCCTCGCACCCCACCAGGGACTTCGGCGACAGCCCCGGGGCAGGTGGAGCCCCGGCCGGACCCCGCCGCCACGCCAGGCCCCACGCACCATGTTGTGCTGCACCAGGTAGCGGATAGTCTCCCGGACGCCGGAGCTGATGAGGTTGGAGGTGAAGCCCAGGAAGATGGTGCAGCCCGAGGGGGGCCGGGGCCCCCCCAGCCCAGCCCGGCTCCGCTCCTCCTCGCTCAGCGGCTCCAGCTTCGCCGCGATCTGCGGGCGCGGGGGGGGCGGTGGTCAGGACCGGCTCCAGCCGCGCCCCGGACCCCCTCCCGTCGCCCCGGGACCCCGCCGCCCCCCGGCCCCGGCGCGCCCACCATCCGGTGGATCTCGGCGACGGCCTGGGCGAAGCTGGTGGCCTGGAAGCCGGTGGTACGGAAGGAACGGAGCAGCGCGGCGTGGTCCGGGCCGCCGGCGAAGTCATACCCGCGCACCGGGAGGCTCTCGCCCGGGAGGGGCCCGCTCGGCTTCAGCACGGCCCGCAGGGCCGCGGCGGGGGCCTGCCCCGGCGTCGCCATGGGGCTCCGGCCGCCTTCACTCCGCCGCGCCGCCGCTGCGCGCCGCCATCTTGGCCCGCCCCCACCAGCGCCGCGCCGCGCACTGCGGCTGCGCGCCGCCATCTTCCTGCCCCCCTCCCCCCGCTCTCCGCCGTACAGCTGCTCTCCCCCCGCTCTCTGGCGTACAGCTGCGCGCCGCCATCTTGAAGACGGGACGGTGGCCGCGGAGGGGCAATCGACTCCCAGAAACGAAGGGCCTCGCCTGCGGGGATGGCACTGGACGGCGGTTACCCCGAAACCTCCCCCAAACCGCCCAACTTCGCCCCAAAACCACGGATGCCCCCGCGGGGGGGGGGAAGACGACGACGGCACACGCAACCTCCGCTCCAGTCAAATCCTTTTAATACCAATGAACAGGCAGCAACTTCCAGCCCCACCAAGGGCCCAAGGCTGGGCCCGTCTCCTCCATGTCGGGGGGGGGCACAGATGGGACCCCGCGCCCGGCGGGAGACAGACCCCCCCCCCCGGCGCCGGGGAGCCCCCCCAGCCCCGCTTCCCAGGCAGTGTGAGAGTGTGAGCATGTGGCCATAGCGGCATGTCAGGTCCGGAGCCTCCACACCTCGACCGAGAGGCCTCCCGAGGCAGCTGCCACCACGTCGCCCTCCACGCTGATCTGGGGGGGAGGTCGAGAGGAGCGGGGGGGGGGGGGCACCTCCGGGGCAGGGGGCCTGCTGGGGGGACACCCCCTGACCCAGGGGGACACTTCCCCACCCCAGGGAGCCCCCAGTGCAAGGACCAGCACAGCAGATGCTGTGGCAGGACCGAGACTGGGGGGAGCCAGGATGCCTGCACACGCATGTGCGAGCGGATGTGTGTGCACACGTGTGTGCAAGGGAGCAAGTGCCTCCTTACCCCATTAAGCACGTCGTCATGCGTCCAGGAGCAAATGGTGCGGGGAGGGTCTGTAGGGACGTGTATCTGCAAGAGAGCAAAAGCTGTTCGCAGTCCTCTAGCCCCCCACACAAGGGTCAGCAGGCCCTCCCCAGCGCAGCACTGTGTGACGGGGACAGAGGGACCCTCACCCGCAGCGTCCTGTCGGTGGACGTGGTATAGAGGGACCCCAGCGAGTGCCAGAGCCCCGTGATCTGCAACCGGTGCCCCACGTCAAAGTACTGCAGGAGAGGGCACGTAAAAACATACCGTGAGGCACTGGGGGGCACCTGAGCCCTCCCCTGCATCCCCCAACCCCCTTGGGGTCCCTACCCGGGCGGGCTGGAAGCTGCCAGTGCTGTTCCTGAAGACGTACACTCGGCCGTGGTTGTCCCCTGCCCAGAGCTGCGTCCCCTGGTACGACATGGAGAGCAGGTAGTTTTCCAGCTAGGAGGAAGGAATAAGCATTAGCGGGGGCAGATCCTGCTGCACCCCAAATCTCAGGGCCCCAACTGCAGCAGTGATGGAGAAGGGAGTCCCCAGCCCTGTCCCCCATCCCCCCCCGTTTTGGGGGGCAGCAGGACCCACCTGCAGCCGCTGAAGGACCCCATCGCCCCGTCGGTCAAAGACAACAAGAGTCCGGTCCTCGCTGCCCGACACGATGAGCCGGTCATCAGCCGCCAAGGACAGAACGGCGCTAGCATGGGGCTTGTAGCTGCACACCAGAGCCTGGCCGGCTGACAGCAGAGGGGGGTTGAGCCAGAGGCCCCCCCCCCAGCACCTCCCCCAATCCCAGGGACAACCCCCATCCCGGGCAGGACCAACCTCGCGGGTCGTAAACAGTCACCGTCTTGTCATACGTCCCGGTGACAAGGACGTCGGGGCGGTAGGATAGGCACAGCACAGCTGCCTTCTCCCTGGGGGTGAGGGAAGGGCTGGGCTCAGCCAGAACCTCACCCCAGGGACCCCCCCCAAGCCTCCCTGGGCCCCTCCCAGCTGTTACCTGATCTCCCCAAACTGCTGCCCCTCGGCTTCCAGGTCCCACAGCTTCACAGTGCTGTCCCACGAGCCCGAGCACACCTTGTTCTCTTGGGAGGCCAAACACCAGACCCAGCCCTGCGAGGGAGAGCCCAAGCCCACCACCGCTCCCAAAACCACTCCAGGACCCCCCAGCGGCTCCCCAAGGGGGGCAACTGAGCCGCGAGGAGAGGGGATAATGGCTGCACCCCCCACCTTGTGAGTCCCGTTGCGCTCGGTGCCCAGTGCCTTCACCAGCACCTTGCCAGGGGCCCGGCCCAGCTGCCGCAGGTCCCACAGGTTGACGTTGCGGTCGCGGGCGCCTGAAACGCAGAGGGTCCCTCCCTACCAGTTGGGACACACACACACAGAGGTAAGACGGGGACCACCCCCCAGAACTGGGGAACCCCCCAGGCCCAGCCTGGCCCCACCTGCAGCAGAAGGACGGAGTCAACGGAGGCAAAGTGTCCCTCGTCCAGGGAGAAGTGCTCCATGGGGGTCCCGCCGCCCCCCCAGCGCTGCAGGTGCTCCTCCAGGTCCACGCAGGCGGCCGACCAGTCGAACCCCTCCTCTGCAGAGAAACGGGGGGGTCAGGGGCAGCCTCCTGAACTGATGGGGGGATCTGGGGCATTGGGGGGGTCCTTAACCTGCCCTCTTCACCTCACACAGTGCTCCATAGCCACCTCAAGGTTCAGCAGAGTGGGGGACGTGGGGCGCTGGGACATGAGTTATGGGGAAATGGGGGGTCACTGGGGGCCCTCAATTTGCCACAGGGGTCAAAGAGGGACCCCAACTCCCCACATTCGTCCTCTGCAGCACCTCACAGCCCCCTTGGGGTCGGCAAAGCCGGGAAAACGGAGTATTAGGGATGTCCCCAACCCACTATGGGGAAATGTTTTGGGGTCTCCAGCCCCCCCGCGTGGAAACACAATGTCCGGGTCGCCCCCCCAGACCCACCTTCCAGGACGGGGAAGGGGCCCCGGGCACTGCGCTGCAGACGGAGCCGCCAGGCCACGGCGTCCCGGGCCACCTCCCGCAGCGCCCGGCAGACGTGGGGCAGGACCCCCCGCACCTCCCGCGCCCCCAGGTACCCGCAGATCTCCAGCAGCAGCTCCAGCGGCAGTGCCAGCAGGCCCCCCGCGCCCCCCCCGCCCGGGGGCGGCCTTTTCAGCCCCGAGGGAGGACGCGGGGGGGGAGCGGGGGGGCTGGGTCCCGGGGTCGGGGCGGCGGGGGGCGGCGGGGGCCGGCTTGGGGGGGTCCCCGGGCCCCGCAGTCGGTTGACGTACTCCTGCGCCTGCCGGTCGGGGTCGTCGGGCGCGGGGGCCCCCTCCATGGCTGGGGGTGGGGGTGTCAGCACCTCCCACACCCCAGAGGCGGGGGTCCCCGTCCCCCCCCGCGCCCCGAGCACGGCCCTCACCCCCCGTTACCGGCCCCCCACCCCCGGCCCATAACACCGGGATTCGCCCCAAAGCGGGACCCCCAGAGCCCCGTGACCACCCCCTCCCCCGGACCCCCCCCAATAGGATACCCCAACACCCAGGTACTCCCTGAACTCCCGGTACCGGCACCCGCCCCAACACCCGAGACCCCCCGCCCCTGTCATCAAAGCCCCCGCAGCCGCGTTCCCGCCCTCACTTCATGCCCCCCCCCTTCCCCGCCCCCGCAAGGTCCGGTGTTCCCCCGAGCCCCCTCCCGGTACCGGGGCGCGGCCCGGCCCGGCCCCGCCGCGTCCCGTCGCCACGGCCACGGCGGGATCCGCTTCCGGCGCGCGGGCGGCTTCGCGCCGCCCCCATGTGACCGGCGCCTCGCCCAATGCGAGAGATGCTCGTCGTGACGTTATCCAAAGGCGCCGGAAGGGGGCCACGTGCAGCAGCCGAACCACCGCGAAGGGCGGCAGCGGCCCCGGGCGGGGAAGTGACAAACCCCCCCCCCCCCCAACACCCCCCCCCCCCTCGGCGGGAACAAACGGCACGGAGACGGCGGACGGTCAACAACGGACTCTCTTTGCCGAGCAGGAACGAGGGGGCGCGGCTCAACCGGGCCCGCCCCCCCCCAGGACGCGGCCTCCTCCCCGCCCCCCCCCCCCCGGCGGTCCCTGCGGGGCGCTCTCCCCCCGCCCCTCCCCCCGCCCTGTAAACGGTAAAAAACGGAACAAAACGGGGAAAAAAACACAAGAAACGTGGCACCGACTCGCTCACGACGAAGCACAATGGCGGCGGCTCGGCCCCCCCGGCCCCCCGCCCCCCCCCGGGGCCCTCCCGCCCCCCCCGGGGCACCCCGCGCCCCCCCGGCCGGGGCTGCTCTATATGTTCCTATAGGTTTATCTCCATAAACGTGTGCATGGGTACGGGGTGGGGGGGGGCACCATGCGGGGGGGGGAACAGGAACATCCTACAGTGGAAAAGGGGGGGGGGGGTGTCGCCCCCGCCCCCCACCCAGGCCACCCCATTTTTGGACCCTTTTGCCCCGGTTTTTTGCTTCCCCTCCCCCCAGGGTTTTGGGGTGCCCCTGCCATGGGTCCATCCCTCCCCCGCGGCTGCCATGGACCCCCCCCCACCCCCAGTCCCTCCCCCCCTTCTCCCCCCCGGGGGTGAAACCGATCTCGGGGCCCCCCCCCCCCCCCCCCCGGGGCGGCTGGGGACAGGGTGATGGTGGTGGTGGGGCACCGTGCCGTGGCCCCCCCACGCGGCTCCTCCCGCCCCCCCGAACCCCCCCGGGCACGGCGCGGGGTCGCCCGCTCACGGCCGCCGTCCCGACGGCCTCCCGGCGCCGACCTGTAAGAGAGGGGAGAGGGGTCAGGGGGGGTCTGTCGTGCTGGGGGGGGGTCCACTTGTCTACCCCCCCCATTTTGGGGTGCTGCCCCCTCCTCCCAGACCTGGTTCCAGTGCCTCCGCCTGGCCTAGACCCCGTAAAACGCCGCCAGCCGGTCCTTGAGCAGGGGCGGGAACTGCTCCGAAAACTGCTGCCAGTTCTCCTCTCCCACCTGGTCCTTGAAGCCGTGGAGGATCTGGCACGGGGCAGGGGGGGTTAACAATGAGGGGGAGGCCCTGCTGAGCAGCCCCGCAGCATGGGGGGGTCCCCAATTCCCCCCATTTTCCCAGCTGACCTTATAGAACATGTCCCGCAGGTCATCCTTGGGGCTCACCCAGGATGCAACGGCATCACAGAAGAATATGAAGTCCTGGGGGGGGGCAGGATGACACACGGGGTGGGGTATGACACACGGGGTGGGGGATGACAAGGGGGCAAAATGGGGGAGTGACAGGGACAAAATCAGGGGGTGATAGGGAGAGGGGCCTGGGCCCAGGGACCCCCCCATTCTGCATAGAGCCAGGCTGAAGCTGAGGTCCCCCCCCCTTATCTTCTCCTCTGGGGGCTGCCCCTGAGCCCCCCCCCCATGGCTTAAGGTGCCCCCCCCCCAACTGCTAGGTACCCCCCCAAAACTGCTGGGTGCCCCCCCCCATACCTGCACAACCCCTCCGGGGTTCACGCCGATCATCACACAGATGCCACGGAAAGCAGAGTCCTTCTCCTCGTTGTCTCGGATGTTACGGAGGGATGTGCACCTTGAGGGGGGGGGGAATTGGGGTTCAGCGACCCCCCCTTCCCAGGAGGACATGGGGACCCCCAGAACAGCCCCCCCCAAACTCACCAAGGCCGGATGAATTGCTGCAGCATGGGGGCCACCTCCTGCGGGCAGACGAAGCCCAGGCGGCCAATGGTGATGGCTGCGGGCAGAGGGAGAGGTTTGGGGGGCTGTGCACGGCAGGCCCCCCCCCCGCAAACAGCACCCCCTGCCTTGGGGTCCCGCTGTGCCCCCCCCCCAGCCTCACCCGTGTTCTCCAGGAGGGTTTTGGGGGTGTTGGGGCGGTTGATGATCTCCACCAGGTTGTTCAGCACCATCTGGACATAGGGCTGCATCTCCGCCCCTGCCGGGAGGGGATGGGGGGGTTTGTCAGGGTGGGGGGGCTCAGCTGAGCGCCTGTGGGGCCGGGGACACACACGAACAAAACTCACCCATCTGCATGCAGATCTCCCCGATGGCCCAGGTTGCGTTGTTGCAGACGGAGATGAACTCGGGGTTGAGGTTGGTGCCCAGGATAGGCATGAACTCGGCTAGGGGGAAGCAGGGTCAGCGGCAGGGCCCCCCCCCCGGCCATCACATCCTTTCAGGGTCCCCCTGCTTTGCCACCCCTCTCCCAGGGGTACCCCCGCAGCCCTGGCACCTACCGATGCAGGGCTTGACGTGCACAAAGCAGGCCTTGGTGAGGTCGCCCAGGAGAGCGAAGGAGCTCTGCCGCACCTCAGGCATGGTGTCCTGCGGGGAGCAGGCAGGGATGGGGGTGAGCACCGCGGAGGGTCCCGGCAGCCCCCAGGCCAGGAGGGGGGGGTCCCGAGGGGGGGCCCTCACCTGCATGCACTGGAAGAGCAGTGTCATGATGTTGCTGCGAGCCACCAGCTGCTCCACGTGGCAGCCGAGACCCTCGGCCAAACCACTCAGCAGGTCCAGGGCCACGATCATGAAGTCCTTGTCGGGGGCCTCATACTGCTCGGGGTGCTGGTTGTACATCTGTGGGGAAGGTGGGGAGAGGCATGGTCACCCCACGGTGGGGGGGGCACACCCCACAGCACCCGGGGAAGGTGGGGGCCGCGGCTCACCATGGCCTGAGCCAGCGTCTTCTGGACCAGGGTGACGCAGCGCTGGTAGACAGGCTCGCAGTAGGGCAGAAAGCCGCTCTGCAGGGCGGTGGCCACCGAGGACAGGCACTGCGGGCAGGGGGGGGGACAGCAGGGGGGTGGGAGGAGGCAAAGGGGACAGACACCCCCCCCCCCGCCACCACCCTCTGCACCCCACGGCTCACCTCCAGCAGCGGGAAGAGGTCCTTGTCCTCGTCCTTCAGTTCGTTCCACTTCTGGATGAGCGGAGGCATCAGCTTCTGGATGTATTCCTGCACCCCGGGGTAGAGAGGCTGTCACAGCGGGGGGGACACAAGGGGGGGGATGTGGGGGGCACAGGGCCGCTCCCCCTCAGCCCAGGGACCATCAGACCAGAGAGATCCACACTGCGGGTTCGGGATTCGAATGTCTGTTGTCACTTGTCATCACCGGTCCCGGGCTGGGGCACCGTGGGGAGCGAGAGGACCACCAGGATGGGGCCCCCCCCCATATCGTACCGGCTGGTTGAGGTGATGCCCCACAGAGTCAGCGAGGGTCCCGATGGCATCATAGAGGATCAGCAGGTTCTTGTGCTGGTACTTGCCGAAGGCGAAGACCAGCGTGTCCAGGATGAAGCTGAGGTACGGCACCAGCTCCGTGCAGGCCTCCTCCTCCAGTGTGGCAAAGGCGCTGGGTGGGGGGAGAAAGGGTCAGCAGCACCCCCCGGGCCAGAGCCGAGCCCCCTGCACGCCCCCACTCTGGGTCAGACAGTACGAATACGCCATCATCACAGTGACTCAACACATCAATTTTATCATCCTGCCCAGAGAAGGGCTCAGATCCAGCAGATCCTGCCCAAAAAATGCCACAGGCGGTCCCAAATTGTCCCCCAGCCCTTACCTGCACGCTGCCTCCTGCACCCGCTTGTTGCTGTCGAGGATGCGCTTGAGCAGCTCGGTCATGAGGGGCTTGAGGTACATGTCAGGGGGCTGGCTGACCACCCAGTGGGCGTAGCGGCTCAGGGTCCAGCAGGCGATGGAGCGCACCAGCGCCTTCTTGTCCGACAGGCATTGGATGAGGTGGGGGATCAGCTCCGGCAGGTAGGGCACCATGCCCTGCATGCAGCCTGGAGGGCACAGGGAGGCTCAGAGACCCCCAGCGCCGGCACGGCGGTGGCTTGGGGACAGCCCATTGCAGGCAGCGTGGCACCCACCTTCCGCGATGGCCCCCAGAACGAGGATGCCTGACTCCTTGATGACCCACTCGGGGTGGAAGAGGAGCTCCTTAAGCAGTGGGAGGAGGTGGGGGAGCAGCTCTTCCCGGAAGACATTGGCCAGGACGTCCAGCGCGGCAGCTGAGCACTTCCCTGCCGGGCAGGCAAGAGGGATTGGGGTTAATCCCTCCCAAACAGGCACCATCTCACCTCGGGGTAACCCCCAGGGTTCACCAGAGCCCAAAGCTGTGGCCAGGACCCCTAGCGAGCCCATACTCAGGTTCCAGTCTGAGAGCGTGTCGTCATCATCTTCATCCTCCGTGTCATCAGGGTCCTGTGGCCGTTCCTCCTCGTGCTGCAGTGTCACCGTGCGGGACTTGTGGAAGCGGGGCTTGATGTCCTGCTCGCTGTCAGGAATGGCCTCGTCCTCCTCCACATCACCCTGCAGGGACAGGGGACATCACGTCGCACCACGGAGACTCCCAACCTCCCATCCCAGGGACCCCTGGCCCCCATGGATCAGACAGTACGAACACAACAGCCATCACCGGCATCAGCTCTGAATCTGTCATCATGTCCAGAAGGTCTCGGGGCAGCTCCTGCCTTGCCCCAGTCCCTCCAGTTAACCAGTACCAGCCCCCGAGAGCTGGAGGAGGGATGGGGAGCCAGGCACTCTGACATTCTCACCCTGACCTCGTACCTTGAGCAGGATGATGTCAATCTCCGAGTACTTCATGCCATTCACCAGGATGGGGATGAGCCTGGGGGGAGAGCAAAGGGGGGAATTGAGGGGCTGGGGGGCAGGTCGGGGGGGGCCAGGGGACGAGAAGGGGCCGTCCCGAGCACTCACTGCACCAGGTGGGAGGTCAGCACCTCCTTGCAGATGGGCTGCTCGGCCAGCGTCAGCCAGAACTCGCAGGCCTCCAGCGCCACGTTCTCGTCGCTGTCCTGTGTCCGCTGCAGCATGTACTGCAGGGGGCAGGGGGGCACGTCAGCCCCCCAGCTCACCTGTCTGGGGGTCCCAGGGACACCCACCTGGCCTCTCTGCCTCACCTGGATGATGCTGTGCATGTGAGGGATGAGGCGGTCGATGCGGACCTCCAGCAGCATCACCAGCGCGCGGCACACATTCTTCCGCACCTCGGGGTCCTCGTCCACCGCCAGAGCAAAGAGGTGCTGTGGGGGGGGACACACGAGCCCATTTACTGGCGTCTGCCCTCGGGGCCATGCCAGGGGGGCTCCCAGGGGTTCCCCCCACCCAGCTGCTCACCTCGATGAAGGTGTCAATGTTCTCCATCAGCGCCTGAGCCCGGTCCATGATGAACTGGTTGACACAGGCGATGGCGTGGGACCTGGGGGGAGACAGACCATGGCGGGGGGTGGTCTGGCAGGCTCGTTAGCTAACGATGCAAAGCCAGGAGGGGGGTTCAGCCCAGCCACCTGCCCCTCCTGGACTCCCAGCACTGAATTAACTCACGAGAGAGAAATGTGCTCTGGGCTGAATAATCTCTTGTCCCAGTCCAGACTTGGGAACACACACACACAGGCTTCCCATGGGATGATGTGGGGACATGGGGATGGGCTGAGCTGGAGCTGCCCAGCCTGGGGGGGGCCCAAATCCCCATGTCAGCCCAGTGCAGGTACAGATAAGAGCCAGACCACCCATCGCAGGGAGGGACAGAGACAAGGGGACCCCGAGGCAAACCACAACCAGTGGCAGGGGGCACAGGAACAGCTCCCACCTCATTGAACAGCCATATAATAGCTCTGGCCACAGCCCCCCAACATTCCCACCCGGCTGGCCCCCCCCCAACCCCTCTGCACCCAACCGTGGGACTGCAGGGGGACACGTGTCCCCCCGGTCCAGCATACACATACCTGATCTTAGGGCTGCAGTGCTTGAAGAACTGGAGGAACTTGGGGATCATGACGTTGAGCGGCCGGTTGAGCGCATCGCTGTCCAGGAGCTCAGAGGAGTCCTCGCAGATCTTCTGCAGGGCCCCGAACGCCCCCTGCGCGCCAGAGGGGCGTCAGAGCTGGTCGCAGCCCCCCCGGACCCCCCAGCCGGCCCCGCGCACCTCGCATGTGTTGTAGTCCTCCGAGTTGAGCAGGTTGCAGAGCTGCGGCAGCAGCTCCGGCCACATCTGCAGCTCCCCCTTGGAGGCGATGGTGGTGATGAGGATGCCTGTGGACGGGTCGTTAGCGCGGGGAGGGCTGAGGGTCCCCGGGGGGGCCCCTGCCCCGTCTCACCGATGGTGGCCCGGATGAGGGAGGATGCATCCCCGATGTTGTTGAGACACTCCTGCTTGATGAACTCGGCCACAGGCTGGGGGAAGCTCTGGTAGTGCGCCTTGACATTGTTCTTCAGGATCAGGCCGCTGAGCGAGCGTGTTGGCTCATCTGGGGGGGGGCGTGAGTTGTTAAGGGGGGGCTGCAACATTCATCCTCTCCCCTTCTACCTCCCTGAGCCTGAAACAGGCAGGCTCAGCTCCTGCATCCACCTCTGCCACCCCCCAAATGCCTCTGCCACCCTCCTGGGACCCAGCAGACCCCAAACCCCCCCCCCACTGGCCGCAGAGCAACCCACCTTCAGACTTGAGCCGTGTAAGCACGAAGATCAGGTAATTGTTGAAGTCGGGGAATTGGTTCAGCTGCTTCAGCTTCTGCCCCAGGCGGTTAAGGACTGGGACGAGGACGGGGATGGGGACGCTGCCCCGCGACAAGAACAGGGACAGGAATGCTGTCCCGGATTAATGTGGCCGAACCCCAGGCCCCCCCCCCCGCCCCGTTCCCCAGGTCCAGCCCCTCTGGAGCTCAAGCCGGCCTGGTCTCCTGTGGCTACTGACCCCGTTAACAGAGGAAATCCCCAATTCTTCTTTCCCCGGCTCAAATGGGGATAGGCACATGTGTGTGCCGCCCCCAAGTCCCCCCCTCCCCAGAGGTCCCAGCCCCCCACCTCAGGATACGTCCTGCACGACGCGCTGCGTGGCTGTGTTGGGAGACTGCGAGTCCTTCAGCAGCTGCAGGACCTGCTGCAGGCCCTGCTCGTCCGGCTGCCAGTCCATGGCGACTGGGGGTGGGGGGGTCCTGGGGGTCACCGGCTGGGGTGGAAGTGGGGGGGCACAAACCCCAGATCCCTGCGGGGGCGGGGAAGGCGGGGGAAGCAGAACAGCGATCTACCGGCAGCGCCGGCTGCAAGCAGCGGCCGCGGGGGGACGCCCCCGGGACGAACACGCTTCCCGCGGGGGGCTGTGTGTGTGTGTGAGGCATAGCGGCCCCCCCATCAGCGCGGCCGGAGGCGCAGCGGGCCCCGTCCACGCGGCAGCGGGGGCGGGAGGACGGCGGCGGGGACGCGCCGCGCACGTGGGGACGGGGATGCCCCGGTAAAAGCGCGGGGCGGCGGGGCGGGAGGGGGTGGACGCACAGGGGGACATGGAGGAGGACCGATATCCCGCCTACTGCCCCCCCCCGAGACTACGAACGCCCCCGGCCGTGCCAGCACCCCCACCCCAGCGGGCCTCCCCCCGCACCCCCGTTTGCTTCCCAGCCCAGCTCCCCCCCCCCACCTCCCCGGTTTGATCCTCTCGGCCCCGTACCCCTCCTCCCCCGCCGCCATCGGCAGTCCCCCCCCGCGGCACAGACCCTTTCCTCCCCCGCCCCACCGCAGCCCCCCCCCCCGGCCCCGGCTTGCCCCCCTGCACCCCTAATGACCCCCCTCAGTCCCCAATTACCCCCTCAGCCGCCCCCCCCCCCCGCGGTCTCCTTCACCCCCCCACCCCCCACCCCACCCCGGTCCCGGCCGGGCCTCCCCCGCCCGCCAGGCCGCGCGCCGATTTCCCCGCCACCCCCGCGTTCCTGCTGGGCCCGTACCTGCCGGGGGGGGGGATCCCGGCACTCGGGGGAGGGGGGACGGTCGGGGGCGGGGGCTCAGGGCGGCCTCGCGCAGCCGCGGGGCACCGGCGCTGCCCGGAGGGAGGGAGCGCGGCACGCGGGCGCTGACCCCCGCCGGCCACCGTCCGCCCCGCCGCGGGCACCACGTGAACGCGCGGGAAGGACAGCGCCGCGTCACGTGGGCCGGAGGCGGGGCCACATGGGGAAAGGGCGGTGCTGCTGCGCGCATGCGCAGAGTTACCCCCTCTGCACTGCAACGCCGGACTCGAACTCCCAGCGCGCCCCGCGGCGCGGGCCGTACCACTGCCGGGGGAGGAAGGCCTCCCCCGCGCACACCCGACCAAGGGAGCGAAGGACGCCCCCGCCGGCAGCCTCCCCCCTGCTCAGCGCCGGGTGGGCGGCGCCAGCCGGGTCCCGCCAGGTCGGGGAAGCACTGGGCGGACTGGGGAGTCAGGGTGCGCTGGATGGGTGAACCGGAGCGATCGCAGCGCACGGGGGAACTGGGACCACAAACCCGTCAGGGTCATCTGCTGGAGTTTGCCCCAGGAGGGCCCGGCCCCGCCTGCCCCCCCCACACACCGGAGGGGTGGCATAGGCTGCAGGTCCCAATCCCCCCCCCCCAGCTTTACTGGGGGGAAAAAAGCCAATAATGGTGAAAGTTTGGCGCTGGGGGGGGTGGTAAATAAAGAGTTGACAGCTGGAAGCCTCAGAGTCAGTCGGTGTCATGGCCAGGGGAGGCTGTACCCCCCCAGCAGGTGACAGCATGGGGTAGGTTGTGTCACCCCATCACAGCAGTCTCAGCGTCTCACCCCCAAACACCAGGAGACCCCCAAACCCGGGGTAACAGTGTGGGGGGTGGCCCCTTCCCCAAAAACACCCACAAGTCGCTCGGCAGCTCCGAAATCTCCGAGGTCTTTAATGCTGCGACAGCGGCCCCTCCGATCCCGCCTCTCCCCTCCCCGTTTCTCCGCCTTCTACCCCAAAACCACCCCCCCACACAGGGGCCGGGTGGGGGGAGGAGTGGCGACGGGTCCCAGCAGGCGGCAGCGGCGGCAGTTTGCCGGCCGGCGTCAAGTCCTGGTTGCCGGCGGGGCAGAAGCGGCGGCCCTGGGCGCGCGATCGGTATTTATAGATATAAAAGGGGCGGGGCCAGCGCCTCCCCCGCCCTTAAATAAGTATATACAGGGGCGAGTCCGGGCGCGGGCGCTATTTCACCAGGGGCCGGGTTTTGTCGTCGTCGCTGCACTGATGCGCCTTGTACTTTTTCACCTCCGCCATGTACTTGGCCCAGGCGTCGCCTTTACTCGTCAACACCTGCAAGGAAACAAGGGGAAAACAAGGTCGGTGAGCGCGGCACCCCCCGGCAGCACCGCATGTCCCCCCAGGAGCCGTCGGGAGTCCGGGGACACCCACCTCCTCGTCCGTCTTTTGCTTCTTGGCCACCACTCCCGTCTTCAGGGCCAGCTTGTTCCCCCCTCGCCGCCTGCCCACCTGGGGGAAGGGACAGAACTGCCACCGTTACGCGCGCCGCGGGGACCGCGCCGCCCCCTGCACAACGGAACAGGAGGGACGTCCGTCAGACCCCAGCCGGCAGCCGTCCGTCCGTCCGCGGCGGGCAGCACCGCGGGGACCCTGCTCCTGCCGTCCCCTAGGGCAGGGGTGACGTCCCCCGGGGAACAGTGGTGTTGGAGCAGCTGAAGCCGCCCCCATTCCCCAGGAATGGAGGATTTTGGTGCAGTTTGATGTGGTTCAAGAAGAGACAAGAAAAACCCAAAACCAAAAGGCAGCACGACAGGAAGCCCCGAACAGCACTGAGGTGCCCCCAGGACCGCTCCAGAAAGCAGCGGCGTGGCCCCCCCGGGACGTGCCCCCCCAGCTCGGCGACCACAGGTGCCCGCGGAGCTCCAGGGCCCGGGCCCCGGGGCCGCCAGCCCCGCTGAGGGCCCCGGTCCCAGTCCCGGCCCCGCTCCCAGGAGGTGCCGCTGGCAAAACCGGGGCCTGCACTCACGCCCGGGGAACCGGCTCGCCCGGGGAAGCTCTCCCGCGGCAGGCCGCCGCTGCCAGGAAGAAGCCGCCGCCACCCCCGGAGCCAGCCCGAGGGCCCTGGTACCCCCGCGAAACCCTCAGCCGGGGCTGCCGCGGCGGGCGGGCAGGCCGGGCAGCAGCAGGGCCGGCGGGAGCGGGAGGAGGCCGCGGGCCCCGCATCCTTACGAAGCTGAGGGCGCCGCCGCTCCTCTTCGAGCCGTCGGACGGGCGGTGCGGGCCAGGCCCGGCGCCGCCGGGGGCCTCCGCGGCCGCCGCTGCCGCCGCCGCCTCACGCTCCCGCTGCTGCTCCGCCTCCATCTTCCGCTTGAAGAGCTCCAGGAAGCTGCCGTCGTTGGCGAAGACGTTCACGCCGCCGCCAGGCCCGGGCGGCGGCGACGGGGCCTCCCCTTCCTCGCCGTGCGCCTCCATCTTGTCCGCCGCTAACGCCGCGCCGCGGGGGACGCCGGGAAGTGCGCGGCGCTGGGAGATGACGTCAGCGCGACGGCCGTCGGGGCGGCGTTGCCTGGCAACGCGCGGGTCGCTCGCCGCGCTGTCCCGCCCCCCGCCGGATCGCCAGGCGCGGCCGCCAATCCGCCGCAGGGGGCGCGACAGCGCGGCGGGGCGGCGACCAATGAGGGCGCGGGCGGGCCGGCGGCGCGGCGGCGCGGCGGAAGATGGCGGCGGCGGCGGGCGGGTGGGGGCCGGAGGCGGAGGAGTTCGAGGACGCGCCCGACGTGGAGCCGCTGGAGCCGACGCTGGCGAACATTATCGAGCAGCGGAGCCTCAAGTGGATCTTCGTGGGCGGGAAGGGCGGCGTGGGCAAGACCACCTGCAGGTGCGGCGGGGCCGGGCCGGGCCCCCGGGGGGTGGGGATCGCGCCGGGATGGGGTAGGATCGGGCCCCCGGGGCGGGGGGGGGGGATTGAACCCGGCTATCCTGGGGTGGGGGAACCGGAGCAGACCACCTGGCGGGAGGGGGGATGGGACACATGCAATCGGAGCGCCTCGGGGCAGGGGGCGGAATTGAGCTGGAGCCCCTCGGGCAGAAGGCAGAACCAGTCCTCGGTGGGGCCACCCCCGCGCGAGGGGCCGTGGCGGGGGAGGGGGAGCAGCTCCCCAGCCAGGGAGGCCACCGGGACCCCCGCCGGCAGCAGCCCCCCCCCCGCCGTCACTGCTGTCCCCCCCAGCTGCAGCCTGGCCGTGCAGCTCTCAAAGGTGCGGGAGAGTGTCCTCATCATCTCCACCGACCCTGCACACAACATCTCTGACGCCTTCGACCAGAAGTTCTCCAAGGTCCCCACCAAAGTCAAAGGCTATGACAACCTCTTCGCCATGGTGAGTCTGGGACGGAGGCGAGAGCCCGCCCCCCCTGCCCCCGCCATGGCCCCTCTCACCCTCCGAACCCCGACAGGAGATCGACCCCAGCCTGGGGGTGGCGGAGCTGCCCGACGAGTTCTTTGAGGAGGACAACATGCTGAGCATGGGCAAGAAAATGATGCAAGAGGCCATGAGCGCCTTCCCCGGCATCGACGAGGCCATGAGCTACGCTGAGGTGATGAGGTGAGCGGAGCTGTATGGGGCTGGGGGGGGCCTGTCGGGGGCTGATTTTTGGGGTCGTGACCCTGCTGACACCCTCCCCCCCCCCCGCTGGCCCCGCAGGCTGGTGAAGGGCATGAACTTCTCGGTGGTGGTCTTTGACACGGCACCCACTGGCCATACGCTGCGGCTGCTCAATTTCCCCACCATCGTGGAGCGGGGCTTGGGCCGCCTCATGCAGATCAAGAACCAGATCAGCCCCTTCATCTCCCAGGTGAGGACGGGGGCTGTGGGGACAGGACCCCCGTGGGGTGGATGGCATGTGTGGCCTCAGGGGATGGATCTCACCGCCACCTTCCCCAGATGTGCAACATGCTGGGGCTGGGGGACATGAATGCTGACCAGCTGGCCTCCAAGCTGGAGGAGACGCTGCCCGTCATCCGCTCCGTCAGCGAGCAGTTCAAGGACCCGGTAAGGCCACCAGTGGGGCAGGGAGGCTCCTCTGGGGGGCATCGGGATGCCAGGAGAGGGACGGGGATGCCAAGTAGGGGAGTGGGGACGCTGGGAGAGGGATGGGGTCAACAGAAGGGGGACAGGGATGTGGCCAAGCTGGCCCGTGCGCATTCCTGTGGGGAATCCTCCGCCGCGGGGCCGGGCAGGGATCCCTCCAGGGTCTCTGTGCCGGACAGCTGGGTCTGCTGAGGGGATGCTGAGAGCGGTGTCACCCTGAGACCAGTGTCGCCGACCGTGGTGTTGTGGTGTCACGCTAAGTGTGGTGTGGGGGCTGGGTTCGGCAGGAGCAGACAACGTTCATCTGCGTGTGCATCGCCGAGTTCCTCTCGCTCTACGAGACTGAGCGGCTGATCCAGGAGCTGGCCAAGTGCCGCATTGACACCCACAACATTGTGGTGAACCAGCTCGTCTTCCCCGACCCACAGCGGCCCTGCAAGATGTGCGAGGCCCGGCACAAGATCCAGGCCAAGTATCTCGACCAGGTACCGCCCTGATGCGGGGGTCCATGGCGCAGCGGCGGGGGCTGGGGGGCTGAGTTTGGGGAGCCTGGGAGGGGGTCAGGGCGGGCATTAACTTTTGGGGAGCCCAGACGCCTGGGACCCTGTCTGGCTCTGGAAGGGGAGGGGATCTTGGGTGGTGGAATTTGGGGAGCCCGGATGTCTGGGACCCTCCCCAAGGCCATGGGGGGGGTGCTGTGGGGGTTTGGGGGCCTGGATGCCTGGTTCCCTGCCCCCTGGCCCACTCTCCCCACAGATGGAGGACCTGTACGAGGATTTCCACATCGTGAAGCTGCCACTGCTGCCCCACGAGGTGCGGGGGGCCGACAAAGTGAACACCTTCTCCTCCCTCCTGCTGGACCCCTACCAGCCCCCCAGCCCCAAATAGCCCGCCCACGCCCCCCGGGGGGGGGGCAGCCGATATTTATTTCCCCCCCCCAGGAGGGGCAGGATGGCTCTGCCCACACATCCCCCCCACCCCGCACGCAGCCCCCACCTCCAGGCTGCAGCCAACCAGCACCGCGGCCCCCTCCCCGGGCTGCTCTATTCCCCCTCCCTCCCTGTCTGTCCCCCCCAGGCCGGGGGGGCAGAGACGGGACCCCCCAGGGGACCTCGTGTAAATAATAAACTCGGGAAGCGGAGAGGCGGCTCTTGGGTGTTTTGGGGGGCCTGGACGCCTGTGTTCACTGCGTGGCACTTGGAGGGGGAGGGGTCCTGGACACCTGGGTCCTCTGGGGGCCGCGGGGCTCAGCCTGGCACTGGGGGGGTGACGTCAACACTGGCTGGCACCAGGCCTGGCGGGACGCGGGGACCCTCATTAGCGCTCGAGGCGGATTAACGGGGCACGGGGAGGGGGAGGGGGGCAGCCCGGACGCCGGGCTCCCCAGCGTGGTGGTGGGGGGGGTCTGCAGCAGGGGAGGTTGGGGCCCAGACACCTGGGTCCCAGGGGGGGATGACGGGGCTGCAGCAGCCGGGCTCTAGCGTTTTGTGGGGGCTGCATGGCGATGGCCCCCCCCCACCCCACACAGGTCTGGCCCCATGTCCCATGTCCCGCTGTGATCTGTCCCTGCGACCCCGCTGCTGGCACGAGGCCGTGGGGCCGGAGCCAGGCCAGCCCGGGGGGGGACCCAAGCGTTTGGGCCACCAACCCCCCCCACCCCAACCCTGCCTCAGTTTCCCCCCCAGGGAGGGGGTGGGCTCAGGACTTGCCAAACCAGAGTGGCCGCTCCCCTGGGGGTTACAGGGGAAGGACCCAGGCGTCCGGCCTTCCCCCCCCTCCTCCTCCAGGGGACCCAGGCATGTGTGTGTCCCCCCCCAGCCCCGGGGCAGGGCCAGCCCCAGGACGGTATTTAAGGCCCCGGGATGGGGACGGTGGCCCCAGACCGGCGGTGGCTGCCCCAGCTCAGGTCTCCCACAGGTGAGGGGGGGTATGCGGGGGGGAGTCCCTGCCCAGCCTGGGGGGGTGGGGTGGGGTGGCAGTGCCCCATGGTGTGTCCCCAGGGTGTTGGGGTCCCCAGGCTGTGCCTCGTGTCCTCTGGGTATCGGTTCAATGACCCTCCCACCAGGTGTGTGTGTCCCCCCCCCAAAGGGTTTTCATGCCCCCAGGGTCCCGTTTCTTCGTCCGCAGGGTTTTGCCGTCCCCAGGGCGCTGCCCAGGTGTCACCGCGGCCGCGATGACGGTGACCTACACCTCGCGGGTGGCCACCGCGCGTTTCGGGGGCTTCTCACAGCTGCTGCTGCTCTGGCGCGGGAGCATCTACAAGCTGCTCTACCGGGAGCTGCTCCTCTTCCTCGCTGCCTACCTGGGGCTCAGCCTGGCCTACCGGTGCGGTGGGGGGCACGTGGGGGGGGACTCAGTGTGCGTGGGGACATGTGGAGGTGCAGGGAGTGCATCGGAATGGGGCTATGGGGACACGCGGGGTGCGGGGGTGGGGTCATGGGGATGGGGGGACACGGGTTGCATGGAGACATGGTACCTTGTACAGCAGGACACAGAGGGGGGACACACGCAGCTGGAGGGAGGGGCTGGGTGAACCCCCCCCCGGTGTCCCCCCACGTGTCCATTCCCCCCTCGCCAGGTTCCTGCTGTCGGAGGCGCAGAAGCGGCTCTTTGAGAAGCTGGTGCTCTACTGCGACAAGTCGGCCAACCTCATCCCTGTCTCCTTTGTCCTCGGTGAGAGCCCCGGCCCGCCCAGGACCCCCAGACCCCGCCCCATGACCCCAATCCACCCCCCTCAAGACCCCCCAGGCCACCAGTGTCCCCACAGAGCGTCCCCAGACCCACTAACCTCATCCCTGTCTCCTTTGTCCTTGGTGAGAGCCCCCAGTGCCCCTCCCTGTGTCCCTAGCTCCCCCCCCTCCAGTGCCTTCTCCCAGTACTCCCACTGTCCCCAGTGCCCTTGTCCCCCCCATGACCCCTCCCAGCGTTCCCAGTGTCACCAACTTACCTCAGCACCTCCACCCAGTGCTCCCACTGCCCCCTGTGCCCCAGTTCCCCCACCTCACCATGTCCCCAGTGCTCCCAGTGTCCCAAACTCTCCCCAGCGCCCCCTTCCCAGGGCTCCCAGTGCCCCCAGAGCATCCCAGTCCTGCAGGTTTCTACGTGGCGCTGGTGCTGGAGCGCTGGTGGGGGCAGTTCCGCAGCGTCCCGGCACCGGATGGGCTGATGGTGGCCGTGGCGGGCAACGTCCACGGGGCCGATGCACGGGGCCGCATCCTGCGCCGCACCCTGATGCGATACGGCAGCCTGGCTGCGCTGCTGGTGCTGCGCGCCGTCAGCACTGCCGTCTACAAGCGCTTCCCTACCACCGACCACCTCGTCGAGGCTGGTGCGTCCCTGCTGCCCTGCTGTGACCTCATCAGGGCACGATGATGTCATCAGAGGGGGTGACATCAGCACAGGGGCAGTAACGGGCCAGTGGGACCAGCAGAAGGGTCACGGGGGGGCACAGGGACCCCCTGGGGATGGCATCATAGCAGTGATGTCACCGTAGGGCACCCCACTGGGGACGGGAATGGCATCACAGCAGTGGTGTTGCTATGGGGGTGGTGATGTCATCACAGAGGCAGTGATGTCATCATGGGAACTTCATGGGGCTGGGCATCAGGTTCCCCTAACCTCTGTGCTGTGACAACAGTGGGGCACCCCGATATCACTGGGTGTCAGTGCTGCTAGGCACATCATGGGGCAGCGGGTGATGTCATGGGGGCTGGCGGGTGACATCACGGGGAGGGCAGATGGTGACGCTGGCCCTGCAGGGTTCCTGACACGGGAGGAGCGGCGGCGGCTGGAGGGGCTGCGCTCGCCCTACAACAAGTTCTGGGTGCCCTGCGCCTGGTTCGGGGCACTGGCGGGGCAGGCGCGGCGGGAGGGTCGCGTGCGTGATGACTGTGCCCTCAAGCTCCTCATGGAGGTACCCCCACCCCCCAAGCCCCCTGACTCCCCCCGGGCCCCCCTGAGCCTCCCCAACCTGCCTGTGCCCCCCCTCCCCAGGAGCTGAACCGCTTTCGGGGCCACTGCAGCCTCCTCTTCCACTATGACTGGATCAGCGTCCCACTGGTGTACACCCAGGTGGGCACTGGGAGCACTGGGAAGGGAGGGGAATGGCAGGAATGGGGACACGGCATGGGGTGGGGGGGGGAGAGGGGAAGGGGGGACTGGATAGGGATGGAGGGACACGCAGAGGACACAGGAGGACACAGACAGGGATGGGGGGACATGGAGAGAACCCAAGAGGGATGGAAGGATGTGGCGGGGCCTGGATGGGGATGGAGGGACGTGAGGGGACATGAAGGGACATGGGGGGGTCAGGACAGGGATGGGGGAACATGGGGGGACCTGGAGCAACACAAGGAGACATGGATGAGGATGGAGGGACATGGGAGTACATTGACAGGGATGGACACAGACAGGGACGTAAGGACATGAGAGGACGTGGGGGGTCACGTTGGTGGGTGACCGTCCCCCCGCTGCAGGTGGTGACCATCGCCGTGTACACCTTCTTCGTCACCTGCCTGATTGGGCGGCAGTTCCTGGACCCAGCCCAGGGCTACGCAGGGCACGAGTTGGACCTGGGGGTCCCCGTCTTCACCCTCCTCCAATTCTTCTTCTACGTGGGGTGGCTCAAGGTGGGTGGGAGGGCTGGGGGGGGGGGGGGGGGGCGGGGGACACATGGCAGCCCTGGGGACACGGTGGCCCCGCCGCAGGTGGCCGAGCAGCTCATCAACCCCTTCGGCGAGGATGATGATGACTTTGAGACCAACACGCTCATTGACCGCAACTTCCAGGTATCCCCGTCCCACTCCCACAGGGCACCCGGGGCGGGGGCGGGCGGCGGGGGGAACCCAGGCATCCAGGAGGGGACCCAGGCATCCGGCGGTGGACCCAGGCATCTGGCCCGCAGGTGTCAATGCTGGCAGTGGACGAGCTGTACGGGGAGGTGCCAGCGCTGGAGCGGGACCGGTACTGGGACGCCGCCAGCCCCCGGGCACCCTACACGGCCGCAGCCGCCCCGCTGCGCCAGCCCGCCTTCCGTGGCTCTGCCTTCGATGTGGCGTGAGTGGGGACAGGACCCCCCCACCCCAGGACCCCAACCCCCCCCCAGGACCCCCTGCCTCAGATCCTACAGCCCCCCAACCCTGCTGGGAGGGGCCCTGGGGAAACCAAACAATTCCCCTGGGGTCCCCCAAAACCACAGACTGCCCTAGGGACCCCCACCAAACCCCATTGACCCCCAAACTGCCCCCCAGATGCCCTCCAGCCACCCCAAGACTTCACCAGTTTCCCCAAAACTACCCTAGAAACCCCTACCCGAAACCCAAAACTGCCCAGAGACCCCCAACTGCCTCTAGGGACCTCTACTTTCCCCCCCCATGGCCCAGCCTGGGACCCCCCCAAAGAAAGTCCTGGGGGCTGGGGGTGTCCCTGACATCTTAGGAGGGTGTTGGGGGTGACCCCAGGTGCCCAGGGGGAGGTTTGGGGTGACCACCATGTCTCTGGGTGGTTTCGGGTGACCCCAGCGTCCTGCAGGCTGGCGAAGGAGGAGATGCAGTTCCAGCCGCTGGAGGACATTGGGGAGACCCTTGGGGACACCCTTGAGCCCCCTCCACGGCCACCCCCAGGCACCTTCACCCGACGCTTCTCCCTGCTCCGCCGCAAGAACAGTGCCAGCTCTGAGGGGGGGCTTGGCCCTGAGCCCCCCCCGGGGGCCCCCCCTGTGCCTGCTGCCCCAGGGGACGGGGATGGGGACAGCCTCGGGGGGGACACAGCCGTTCTCCTAGGGGATGCCCCGGGAGGGAGCAGCGGCTCCCACGACCGCTGGCTCCTGCACCCCAGTGCTAATGACATAGTTTAAGGCGGGGAACTCCAAAACACCCTCCCCAACACAGCTAAGCCTGTACAAGCCGCCCATGAATCCCTGTTGGGAATAAACCCCCAGGCCTGAATCCTGTAGCTTTATTGAAAGGATTCTGGGGGGGGGAGCAGGAACCCCTGCCCCACAGAAAAGGGGTACAAAAATAGAAGTACTAAAAGCCCCCCCAAAGAGGGGTGCAGGGCCTTGCCCCCCCCAAGAGAATGGGGGGCAAGGCTGAGCCAGTAGTATCTAAAATGGGACCAGCCCAGAGAAGGGGGGGGCCCCCCCAGGCCCCCAGTCAGCGGTTGGGGGGGCGGCCATGGGGGGGCCGGGTGCGGCGGGCAGCTGTGGCCAAGCGCTGCTGGGCTAGGAAGGACTGAACCCCCCCGGGGGGGGCCCGTGGCCCCACTCCCTCACTTGCCTGCTGCTGCAGTGCCAGGCCCTGGCAGAGGGGACACACGGGTTGAGTGTCGGACCCCCCAAACCCACAGTGCCTGGGGAGGACATAAGGACCCCCAGCACCAAGCCACTGACCGCTTCGAGTTGATGCATTTACCCCACCAAATACCCCCCCAATTACAGCCCCCCCAAATACTTGCTCTCTCCCAGGGTATCTTCTCCCCCCCCAGAAGTATCTATAACCCCCCCCAGGGGTACCTGCTCGCCAAGAAGTACCTATGGCCTCCCCAAGAGCATCTGTACCCACTACATGGTATCTGCTGTCCATGAGAATATCTGTGCTCCCTCCCACAGCCTTTGCCCAGGGGGCATCCATGCCCCCACCCCCAGGAGCAGCTGTCCCCCCCAGACCCCTCCCATCGCTCACCATGTTGTACCAGGCGGTGACGAGCAGCTGCTCCTCCCGCTCCCGCTGTGCACGGCTCCGCTCGCAGTCACTCTGGGGGGGGCCAGGGAGGGTTGAGCCAGAACTGGGGACCCCCGGACACCCCCTCCCAGCCCCCCCTCACCTCCAGGTGCCGGATCAGGGCATCCTTCTCCTGCAGCTGGTTCCGGAGGGCACAGAGGGCGGGGGCCACCGTGGGGCCAGGGGGCTTCGGCTCCAGCGCCCGCAACACCTGGTGGGGTTGACAGCATGGGACCCCAAACCCTGACACGGAGTAGGCCCCCCAGGGTCCCGTCCCCTGCCAAAGACCCTCTGCCCTGCCAAACAGCCCTGGGGGGTCCCAGCATCCCCCCCAGATACCCCAGGGCTCCTCCCCAGCCAAGAAGAGTCCTGAGCACCCTCCCCGAGATCCTCCCAATGGGTCCCAGCCCCCCCCATGCACCCAAAAATGCTCTGAGGAAGGTCCCAGACCCCCCCAAACCCAGGGCTTCCCTAGAGCCCCAGAGCCCCCCATGCACCCAAGAGACCCTTGGGGAGAATCTTAGAGCCCCCCCCAGTATAGCTACGATATTCTTGGTGCTTCTCACAACCCCTCCAATACCCCACAACAGCCCTGAGGGCCCCCAAGCTCCCTCAACCCCAAGACCACCAGGGTCCCTGAGCCCCCCAGTGCTCCCAGGGCAGCTCGGGGAGGGGTCCCGGCCCCGCACCGTGCGGGCCCCCCCAGCATGCCAACGGCAGCGCTGTTCCAGGACGTGCAGGGTCTCCTCCCTCCGGCGCAGGCTGCGCTGCAGCTCCTCCACGTCCTGTGACCCTGGGGGGGGCATGAAGAGCAGAGCGGGGTGGGGGTGGGGGGACACAAAAAGATCAAGCCAGGGAGGCTCCCACACCAGCTCTCTCCCCCTGGAGCCGCAGTCTGCCTGAGGGAAACTGAGGCATGGTTCAGCTCCTGCCACCTCTCTCTTCCCTGTGCCCCCCCCCCCCCCGCAACACGCCGACCCCCCCTGGACACCCCGTACCGCTGCCATCCCTGCGTGGCTCCAGTTCCTCCTTCCCTTGCAGCTCTGCCCCTGCCTTGGGCAGCTCCTTGCTGGGAGACCGGGGAGGGGACACAGGTTGGGGATGGGCTGTCCCGTCCACCCACCCCACCTGGGGGGCTCAGGCTGGCCCCTTCCCCCCCACACTCACAGCTCCTCCAGCGTCTCCTCCAGCAGCAGCAACTGGGGGGAATGAGGAGTGAGGGGGGGCTCCCAGCACCCCCAAAGCCTAGGGGGGCCTGAGAAGCCCCTGCCCCCCCAAAATCCAAACCCTACTTGCCCTCAGATGCGGAAGCCATACTAAAACTACGATGTCCCCCAAACCATCAGAATTCTCCAATACAATGAGAATCCCCTAAGAACACTGAGACCCCCCCCAAAACAAATAGCAATGTTTTCTCACGTCCCCAAATCCCCGATCCCTCAAGGAAGCCCGCACCCCCCCACCCCACTCACCTCCTCTGTGGTGTCCCCCTGATCCTCCAGCACTGTACGCAGCTCCGCCACCCCCGTGGACTCCAGCCTGCGGGTTGGGGGGGTGTTAGGGATGCGGGGGGGCCTGGGGGGGGGGAGCTCGGGATACCATGACCCCCCCCCCGCCCCCACCTCTGCCGGTCGGCATCACGCAGCTGCCGCTGGAGCTGATCCCGCTGGAGCCGGAGCGTCACCTCCTGTGCCTGCAGCCGCCGGTTTTCCTGCTGCAGCTGCGCCACTGTCTCCCTGGGGGGTTCGGGGGGGTCAGGGGATCTGGGGAGGGCCCCAGGGTTGGGGACCCCCCCTTGCACCCACCTCAGCTCCGCTGGGAGGATTTCGGCTGCTAGGTTTCCTGCTGGGGCCGTCCCCTTCTCCAGCACTGCATGTGGTGGTGGGGGAGATGGATAGTTGGGGGGGGGGGTGAGAAGTGACACTCCCAAACTGCACTCTGTGGACCCCCACTGCACCCCAGCCCCCCCAAAGCCCCCCAAACCCCCCCCAGGGTTACCGCCCCAGCCCAAAACCCCAGCCCTGAGCACGGATTCTCTGGTGTCTTGCACGAGGGTTGTGCTTAGCAGGATCTCCCTTCCCTGCAGGGTCTGTCACCTCCCCAGGGGGCTCTGTATCCTTCCCCCCAGGGTCCCCCACCCACCTGCCTGGCAGCTCTGCTGCACCTGAGAGCAGCGCAGCTCCTCGTTGGCCTCACGCAGAGTGTCCCGCTCCTCCAGCAGCCGCTGTGAGCGAGGGATGTCAGCGGGGGGACACAGCCATCCGGGACGGGGACCCCGGGCATCCGGGGCCAGGGCAGGGGGAAGGACACCCCACCCACCTCCTTCTCCTTGTTCAACGCCTCGAACTTCTCCTGCAGGTTCCTGAACTCCACCTGCCATTTCTTTGCCCGCTGCTCTGCCTCTGCCTGCTGCCCACTCAGCTCCTCCACCTGGGCAGGGCCACAGCTGACCACACCCCCAGCCCTTAGCCCCGCCCTGGGAACAGCCCCACCCACCACACCTTCACACCTCTGCTAGCATCCCCTGCCTGACCCGTAGGTGGCCCCACCCCTGCCCACCTGGTCCCACCCCTAGCTCCACATAGCCCCACCCCCTTCCCTGGCTCCACCCACCATCGGTCACCCTGCTGGGGATGGCCCCACGCACCTCCCCATAGGCCACGCCTCTGCTGCATGGCCCCGCCCCACCTATGCCACATGGGGAGGAACCTATAGACATAGCCCCGCCCCTTCCCCGAAGCCACACCCCCTCAGTCCCAGCAGCATTGGGACCTGGACCATGTTGCTCCACCCCGGCCCAAAGCCCCGCCCCAACCGACCCCTGCAGCCCCGCCCACCTAGCCACAGCCCCGCCCACCTGCCTGCGGGCAGCCTCCAGCTGCGCGCAGCCCGCCTGCGCCCGGCCCAGCTGCTGCTGCAGCGCAGCGGCGCGGCGCAGCTGGGCGGCATGGCGCTCCTCCAGCGCCCGCACCCAGCGCCGCAGGTCGCCTGCCGCCGCCGCCCGGCCCCGGTACGCTGCCACTGCCGCCTCCAGCCGCCCTGCACGTGCCGACGATGCCCTGCCGGACGGGCAGCACCGCTGACCCCCTCCCTGCGCCAGCAGCACCAGGGGACACGCCCATAGGGGTGTCCGGGCAACCCTGTCCCCCTGTGGGACCCCAGCCCACCTCAGCACGTCCATCTCATCGCGCAGGGCCCGGGCCTCCCCGGCCAGGCCGCTCAGCTCCTCTGCTCGTGCCTGCAGCCCCCGCGCCTCCCGCTCCAGCCTGTTGCAGCGTGCCCGCAGCTCCTCCTTCCCGCTCTCCAGCCTCCGCAGTGGGGACCCCGGTGTCAGGGGCACCCCCACGGCACAGGGATGTGGGATGCATCTTGCCCCCTCCCCCGACCCCCACTTTTTTCTCTCTGGCACAAAACCCAGACCCCAGAAATCGGGGTGACCCCCCTGCTAAGGGAGCCAGGCACCCGGGCTGGCCCCCTCCCCCTGCCCAGGGGACCCAGGCATCCGGGTCCTACCGGTAATTCTCCTCCTGCAGCTGCTCCACCTGTGTCTGCAGCAACAGCAGCTTCTTGGTGGTAGCACCAGCGGCGTCAGCCTCCAGCTGCGCCTTCTCCTCCCGCAGCACCCGGTTCTCCTCCGCCAGGCTGCCCTTCTCCTCCAGCAGCACCGCCACCTGCCCCGCGCCAGCAGGACCCAGGTGTCCGGGAGGAGGCCCGGGTGTCCGGGTTCCCATCCCAGTGGAGTCTCGCTGTGTGTGTGCACCCAACCCTCACAGAGGACAGCAAAAAATCCTCTCCCACTCAGCATTACTGCTTTGGGTGCCCTCACCCCAGCTCTAGAAATGGGGAGGGAACAGCACTGGGGGACCCAGATGATCGGGGGACCCCTGCACCCACCAGGAGGACCCAGCCATCCAGGCCCCACCTGCTGCTCCAGTTCAAGGCAGCGCTGCTGCGGTCCCCCGGCCTCCTCGGGCTCCTCGCTCAGAAAGTAATAGCGCCGTGACTGCAAAAGGAAAAGACGGGGCGGTGTCAGTGCTGGGGGGTCACCCAGACACCCTCAAACCCCCTCAACCGCTCTCTTTCCCTCCCCAACAATCCCCAATCTACCCCAGCCTTGGGGCTCCCTGCATCCCCCCCCGCCAAACGCTCCTACTGCAGTTGTCCCCCACCGACCCTGGCCTTGCTCCCCTATCCCTGCACCCAGCCCCCCCAGTCTGCCCCCTATCCCTCTACCTGTGTGTCGAAGTTCCCATACATCTCAACCGCCATCGTCTCTGACGGCTCTTTATCCAAAAGCTGTATGAAGGAAAAAAATCACAAAATGGGGTTTGGGGGGCTCTTCAGCTCCCCCCATAACCCCCACGGCTTCCCCAAAATCCCCCAAGAACAACCCCCAAAAACCTTCCCACAGAGCCCTCTGGCCCCATTCACTCTCAAGCCCCCAAGATGCCCCAAAATCCCCCTGAGCCCAACCCACAGGGACCCCCAACCTCTCCTGACCCCCCTGACCCGCCTAGGGCCCCCAACACCTCCTGGGGAACCCCAACAGCCCCCTGGGGACCCTCAAACCACTCCCACCTCCTGGATGGCCGTCATCACCACGTGCTGCACCGACTCCTCCAGTGTCATGATGCGCTGGATATGTTCTGCAAACGAGAGATGTGGGGGGGTTAGGGGGGTCAAGGGGCATTTCAGGGGGGTGGGGGCCCCCCAGCCCTGCACCCACCTTCCCGCCTCTCGCAGCTCACAGCGCACCCCAGCACCAGCCGCACCAGTTTGCCCAGTTGCTCCGGGTCAGCGTGCTGGGCTGCCAGCGCCACGTCGGGCACGTGCTGCTCCGCCACCGCCTGGCCCAGCACCTGGGGGGCCGGGAAGGGGGGGGCAGGGTCAGCCTCCCTCTGGGGAACCTCCCCACCCCAAAATGGGGGGCCCGGATGCCTGGGTCCCCCACGCACCCCCACACTCACATCCTGCCAGTACTCCAGGACGCTTTGCAGCACCTTCCGCAGGTTGCTCACCTGTGTGTGGGGGGAAAGCTGGGAACCCCCCCCCATACCCCCAAAATACCCTCCCGCATTGCTGTGGCCCTGCCTCAAGTTTCCCCGAAACGGCCCTCCCCAACTGAATCCCCCAAAACTCTCCCAATCAGCCCCTGCATTGCATCCCCCAAAATGCCCCCCCCAAACAAGCTGCCCCCAGACCCCCCCAAACCAACACTTCCAAAACCTCCACTCTCCCTTCTAACTCCCCAGAGCAGACCGAAGGCTGAGAATGATCCCCCAAAACACACACAGAAGTGTCCCCCCACAAACATGCCCCCCCCAATACGTGCCCCCCCACCTTCAGCCGCCAGTTATCCTCAGCATCATCCCGGATCCGGCCCAGCCATGTCTCGTTGAACCACGAGGCGTCGCTGGGGGGCACAGGGTGGTTCCCAAAATCAGGTCCCCTCCCGCCACGCTGCCCCCACCTGGGGGTGCCCCAGACCCTTTGGGGGGCCCTAAGGGTGTCCCCAAAGTGGGGGGGCCGTGTCCCCCTACCACTCACATGCTGTGCAGGACGTGGGCGAGGGCCACCCCACTAGCCAGGTCCTGGGGGGAGGCACAGGGCGAGGGGGGGGCGAAGGTCTGCAGCTGGGGGGCACAAAGGGGGGGGGTCAGGGCATGGCCACCCCCGAAACAGCTCCCCTGGACCTGCTCAGAGCTGAGAACAGACAACTCGTGTCCTGCCCCCCCCCCCATACACCAATGCCTCCCTTGCAGACAGGGGAGCCCCCAAACCTGCACAAGCCCCCCAAAGCACTGCAGGGAGGGCAGGCCCCCCCTTTTTACCCTCAGCAACATTCTCCTAGGCATAGGGTAGAACGCACTGGGCTGCCCCCCCCCGTTAACCCCCCCACATTAGCTGGGGGCAAAGGGCACCAGGTGGATCACTGGGTGCTGGGGGGGGTCACAAGGGCTCAGCAGGTACCCGAGAGGAATCACAGGGCCTGGGGGGGGTGGGGAGGTGTCACAGGGTGCCGGGTGTGCTCGGGGGAGTCACCAGGCCGCAGGAAGAGCCTGGGGGGGGTTCAGGGGGTACGGGGGACCTGGCAGGGAGATCACACGGGCGCGGGGGTGCCCGGGGGGGTCACACGGGCCCGGCAAGGTCTCGGGGGGTCCGGGGGGGTCCCAGCCCCCCCTTACCCAGGTGAGCAGCGGCCCGCACGCATCCCGCCCCGCCGCCGTGGCCGCCATCTCAGGGCCGATCCGCCAGGGGCACCGAGCCGCGCCCAGAGCGGCTGCACCTGCCTGCCCCGCCCCCTTCCGGCCCCGCCCCTGCGCTCTCTCGGGACCGGTCCTCCTGGGCTACAGAGTCGT